>NW_027456730.1:2780000-2885000 GCF_040206685.1 Ascaphus truei | reverse complement strand
ATTTCATAGACATTTGTGTAGCTGCAGTTTGTTTTTTTTATATTTGCAATGGCTGCTGGATTTATTGTAACATGAAATGTGGTGGTTTTAAGATTAAAAATTAATGTTTTGATTTGTGGATGTTTTATGTGTTTCATAATGGGCAAATAATATATTATCCATATCTGGATAATAGTTATTTTGCACATTATTGTACTGTATGTGTTGGGGGGGGGGGGGAGTGTATTGGCCCCAAGGGTATGTGGGTAGGCCTCCCTTGTGGGTAGTGGGTGAGGGTGGTTAGGCCTCACGGGGTGGGGGGTTAGAGTTGGAGGGTATGTAGGCCTCCCAAATGGTGGGTGAGGGTGGGTTAACCCCTTAATGACTGTAGCGGTTAATAACCGCTATGGTGATTAAGGGGTATGGGGACATTACATTGGCTATTGTAATTGTTGTGCATGTTTTGCAGCACCGTAGGGGCATGAGCAGGATGAAGATGAGGATAAAGACGGCCTTCATCGTGGGTGCCTGTAAAACGTAAGTGTAAAATGTTTTTATTGTATTTATTGTCATTTATATGTATTTTAAATGGGCAAATGCATTATTATCCATATGTGGATAATAGTAATTTTGCCCATTACAGTACTGTATGTGTTAGGGGGCGGGGGGGATGTGTGTTGTTTATTGGGGGCAATTGTCCCCAATAAACATGCTAATGTGCCTTAACCCCTTCATTGCCTTAGCGGCTATCCGCTAAGGTAATGAAGCAGCATTAATGTATTTTTATTAATAGTGTGCGGGAGCAGGGGGTCCCCTGAGCTGAACCGCATTGATTTCTGCCTCAGAGACCCCCTGCTTCCCGAGTTACATGCCCCACTTTGGGGCATCGGTGCCAGTGCGGACTCCATCTTCATAGAGCCTACGTCATGTCTTGGACGCTATAAAGATGGCGGTGGCACTGTCACCCGATGCCCCATACTGGGGCCTGTAACTCGGGAAGCAGGGGGTCTCTGATGCAGAAATCAATGCTTTTCAGCTCAGGGGACCCCCTGCTCCCGCACACTATTATTTAAAATACATTAATGCTGCTTCATTACCATAGCGGATAGCCGCTACGGTAATGAATTATTGTTTATTGTTATGTATGTTTTAATACTAGTGTAGATGTGCAGGGGGTCTCCTGAGCTGAACCGCATTGGTTTCAGGTCCGAGGACCCCTACTTCAGGAGATACAGGCCCCTTTATGGGGTGGCGGTATCCCTCTGCAGAATGTAAATAACCCGGTCACGTGACGCGGGAGCTTTAAACTGCAGGGGACACCGGCACCCCATAACGGAGCCTGTAACTCCTGAAGTAGGGTGTCCTCGGACCTGAAACCAATGAGGTTCAGCTCGGGAGACCCCCTGCTCATGTACACTATTATTAAAATGTTTTTATTTAGTGTACGATCGCCTGTAACAGTCTTGCATGGAGATAGCAAATCTCCATGCAAATGTTACAGGTGGCTTTTTTTTTCTATCAGCTAGCGAACGGAAAGGTTCAGAACGCTAGCAGGGGGGAAAAAGCAACTCGTACGCTGTGGCTGTTTTGAGCTATTTTGAGCAGGTACGTTAAAAAATGGCCTCAAGGCCTTAGTGCATCGCGTCCCCGAATTCACTTTTTAACGGACCTGCTTTTTGGCCAAATCAGAACGCAAAGCCATTGAGCTTAGTGCATAGCCCCCAGAGAGAGAGAGACAGACACAGAGAGAGACAGACACAGAGAGAGACAGACACAGAGAGAGACAGACACAGAGAGAGACAGACACAGAGAGAGACTGACACACAGAGAGACAGACACACAGAGAGACAGACACACAGAGAGACAGACACAGAGAGAGAGAGAGACAGACACAGAGAGAGAGAGACAGAAACAGAGAGAGAGAGAGAGAGAGACAGACACAGAGAGAGACAGACACAGAGAGAGACAGACATAGAAAGAGACACAGAGAGAGACAGACACAGAGAGAGACAGACACAGAGAGAGACAGACATAGAAAGAGACACAGAGAGAGACAGACACAGAGAGAGACAGACACAGAGAGAGACAGTCACAGAGAGAGACAGACACAGAGAGAGAGAGACAGACACAGAGAGAGAGAGACAGACACAGAGAGAGAGACACACAAAGACACACACAAATACAGAGACACACACAGAGAGACACACACACACACACAGAAAAAGAGAGACACACAGAAAGAGAGAGACACACAGAAAAAAGAGAGACACACAGAAAAAGAGAGACACAGAAAAAGAGAGACACACAGAAAAAGAGAGACACAGAGAAAGAGAGACACACAGAGAAAGAGAGACACACACAGAGAAAGAGACACACACACACACAGAAAGAGACACACACACAAGAAAGTGACACACACAGAGAGAAAGAGACACACAGACAGACACAGAGGGCGAGAGAATGAGAGAGACAGAGACAGAGAGAGAGAACACACATGCAGAGAGAATGAGAGACAAAGAAAGAGAGTGAGAGGGTGAGAGTAAGAGGGCGAGGGCGAGGGCGACAAAGGGAGAGGGAGAGGGCGACACAGGGAGAGGGCGACACAGGGAGAGGGTGACACAGGGAGAGGGAGGGGGCAACACACTCACAGACACACACACTCACTCACAGACACTCACAGACACACACTCACTCACAGAAACATACACTCACTCTCACTCACAGACACACACACACTCACTCACAGACACACACACTCTCACTCACAGACACACACAGACTCACTCTCACTCACAGACACACAAACACACTCACAGACACACTCACTCACAGACACACTCACTCACAGACACACACACTCACAGACACACTCAGACACAGACACACTCAGACACAGACACACTCAGACACAGACACACACAGACACACTGAGACACACACACTCACAGACACACACACTCACAGACACACTCACTCACAGACACACACACCCACTCACAGACACACAAAGACACTCACTCACAGACACACTCACTCACAGACACACACTCACAGACACACACACTCAGACACACTCAGACACAGACACACTCAGACACAGACACACTCAGACACAGACACACTGAGACACACACACACTCACTCACAGACACACAAAGACACTCACTCACAGACACACTCACTCACTCAGACACACACACTCACAGACACACACACTCACAGACACACACTCACAGACACACACTCACAGACACACACTCACAGACACACACTCACAGACACACTCACTCACAGACACACTCACTCACAGACACACACACTCACAGACACACACACTCACAGACACACTCACTCACACACATTCAGACACACAGACACACACTCACTCACAGACACACACACTCACTCTCACTCTCTCACAGACATGCAGAGACACACTCAGTGACACACACTCAGAAACAGACACACTCAGACACAGACAAACTCACAGACACACACACACTCACAGACACACACAAACACTCACAGACACACACACTCACTCACAGACACACAGACACTCCCTCAGAGACACACACACTCACAGACACAGACACACACACTCACAGACACACTCACAGACACACTCATTCACAGACACACTCATTCACAGACACACACACATACACACACACACACACACACACACACACACACACACACACACACACACACACACACACACACACACACACACACTCAGTCACAGACACACTCACTCACAGACACACACTCACAGACACACTCACAGATACAGACACTCACAGACACACACACAGTCACTCAGTCACTCAGTCTGTCACACACACACACTCACCGGGTCGCACGTGGCAGCAGTGAGGCCTCCGCACAGCAGTGGGCCCTCCACACGGCAGCGGGGCCTCTGCAAGGCAGGGGGGGTCACACATCGCAGCGGGGGCCTCCGAAGGCAGCAGGGCTCTCTGCAAGGGGCCGCCGGGGCCGCCCCCCCGAAGCGGCCGACGCCGCAGCATGCTCCCCCCACCGAAGCGAACCCCCTTCAGAGGCGGACACCTCCGGGGAGCAAGCGGGGTTCGAGCAGGAGATCAGGGGGAGGAGGCGCGCACGGGGGAAGATGGGTTGGCGCTTCCCCCTCCGTATCAAGTTGGGAGCGGATGGGGGCTGGGTTGCGCACGGGGCTTGTGTTGGCGCTTCCCCCTCCGTCCCACGTGGGGAGCGGGGGGGAGGGGTGTGGGAAGGCTGGGTTGCTGGGTGAACAGGCAGCGGGCCCACAGGCAGCGCAGAGGGCAGGACACCCTGCTTGCCCTGTGCATGCGCGCCGGGACAACGGAAATCCCTGCCATCTTTTTCAACTTTTTTTTAAATGTAATTAACTGGCGCCCGGCCGGGCCCCCCCTGACTCACGGGAGGAGATCAGGGGCAGGAGGGGGAGGAGATCAGGAGGGGGAGGAGATCAGGGGAAGGGGCTCTTCCCCGCGTTAACCCAATCAGGGAGGGGGATTATTTATTTATTTAAAAAAAATAAAAAATTGGCACGAGCAGGGGAATTCATAGAGCACGGCTCGCCAGCGGCCTATATCCACTCGCCACGGGCGAGTGGTTATCATTATTTGTCGAACACCGTATATAAATATATATATATATACACACACACACACATATATATATATATATATATATATATATATATATATATATATATATATATATATGCAAATACAACTGTATGCTCATCTGCATGTCTTAGGCAGGTCTGCAACCCCGCCTTTCCCTGTTATCACCCAGCATACAGCACTTCCACTGCAGCAAGGGATTCTGGGAAATGACATGCAAATGAGCACACAGTGTCACTTTTTGCCTCAAAAACCATTTTTAACATGGTTCCCTATAGGCTTAAGCTTGCTGCATGGTCACAGCTTTGAGCACAGCCAGGGTTAAGGTGCATAACCAGAAAACCACCCACAGACAGCTGTTTCGACCTTAATGGGTCTCATCAGTGTGGGGTTGCAGACCTGCCTAAGACATGCAGATGAGCATACAGTTGTATTTGCATATTTGCTTTCCTGTGGAGGGTTTTTGTCACTTTTTCTACTAACCATAACTTAACTCAGTATTATGGTATATATATATATATATATACACTGTATATACACACACACACACACACATATATATATGTATATATATATATGTAGCCCTTTTTGTGCACCGGCTGACCCACCCAATATCACATTGGCCCCTCGTGGTCTAACCGGTCCCTTTCCCTGCAACACACCTGCTCTAAGGGACTACTGGTACTGCATAACCTGTGTGGCTCCAGGAGATCTGAGCCTCCGCTAGCTGGGAGCCTGGGGAAACCCTTACCCTTACTTGGTGCAGCGCCTCCACTTACCCAGGATCCCCCGTTAGGAAAGATAGCCCTGAGTAAGAAATAACATAACACACGTATACGATAACCAATAACTAACTCTTTACTTAACACACATATAACACATTACATAACATAACCATAACCAGATGCTCTACCCGCATCACCTCCACCCAATGTCTGGTGTTCCCCAACCAAGTGTCCTGTGATCACCCCACACCCAATGTCTCGTAACTCCTACGGAGGTCGTGGGTGACTGCGCAGTCACTATATTAAGCTAGGGCCCAGTTGGTGCACATATATTACTTCAGAGATACCTTCCGAGCACTCCGATGCTCGGGACCGCAACACACTTTCTTCTAAAAGGGTCAGACGTCCGTCTGATCCTATTCCAGGTACTCTGCCGGTGGACCCCAACGAGGGTCCCACCGCTCAACGGGAACTGCAACTGGACCACGGCAACACCAACCGCGTGGGAACAGCAACCGCCGCTATCCCTATCACTAACCACTGCTAGAGCGACAGCAACCCTAACCTAGGGCCTGTCCCTGAAGAACCCGCAACCTGGGATGGCTTGGGGGAAACTCCTAGGGCCTGTGGACAATAACCGCCCCCCTTCCCCTAGCTACCCAGTCTCAACTGTATCTGCTAATCCTAGCAGCCTAACGCACCTGCAGCCAACATTCACCGTGCACACACACTGCACGCACTGCGCACAGCACATGCAGCGACACACACCCAGACAGCTGCAATCACACACAGCCACCCGGATCCCGCAGCAATCCCACTGCTAGCACACTGTGCCTCTTTGACAGTGCCCACAGCACTATCCACTGTGGCACTGCCAAACTGCACCTTCCACACGTAAGGGTCACCTCCCTAGCTATGGCCGTCCCTCTTCAGTTACCCCCTACCCTTACCCGGGAATTGGGGCCTGCCTGGGGATCTAGGGAGAACCCTTACCTGATGCAGGAGCCACGCGCTCCCTGCACCCTTCCTACTCCTTCCTCTGCTCTGCCCTGACTGTCTGTTGCAAAGCCCGGGAAATGTATCTCTTTTCCCGGGCTGAGCTTCCTTCAGCCCTATTGGCCACTAGGGAGCACCTGACCTCTGCCTCCCTAAGCCTCCTGGGAATTGTAGTTCCCAGGGGCTGCCTAAAGCATTGGGGCCGCGTGCGCACTTGCCCTGCGCATGCGCGAACCCCTAATGGCCGCCGCAAGCTCTCTCTTCCCTGTCCTGCCCTCGCGCGATCTCTCTGGGGCCTTCCCTGCACTTTGCGCCTACTGCGCATGCGCGAACTAACGCGAAATGGCGGCGCACTCTCTCCTAGCCGCCGAGCCGGTGGCAACGCGATCGCGGCCCTAGCGACGGCCCGATCGCGTCCCCGGCAACCAGCCTGCACCGCTCCCTGCAATGGCCCCCACCCTCGCGTTCTCCCGGCGGGTCCACCGCTGCCTCCGGCGGCACCCACGACCACCCGGTAAGCGCGGAGGGAGGTCAGGGAGCCAAATTTTACCTCGGGGCTACATTCTCCCCTTCGCAGAATCCCAACGCCCTCGCTTGGGTAGCAACCATACAGTGGGTTATATAATGGAAAATGCATTGCAACCGATACATCACATACAAGCAATTCCCCATTTGTACCCAACATCATCCCCGCATGGATACCCGAGGCCAGCTGAGTCTCAGATTGGAGTGCCCCTAACAGACTGGGTGAGGGTATCCCACCTTGACTCCTGTGAGTCTGTTGGAGCTTAAGACCTGTCCCTTGCACCAACCCACCTTCTCCCCCTCGCAGAAAAAATAGTAAGGGGTCCGGGGTATTGACCCTTTCCGGATCCTCCGGTCTCGTCTCACGGGAGACAGGGAGGCTCAGTCTCTTTCCTCGATCCACCACATGGCGAACATAGCGCTCCATCGCGCATCTGGGAGAGGCCACAACTACCAGAGCGGTCTCAACAGAGTCTTTGTCCGCTCCAACAATCCGTTTAACGGTGACTTCGTCCGCGGACGGCACCACTTCTTCGGGTAGGCCCGGGTCTTGAGAAGGCCAAGCTTGGAGACTCCTCGCGCAGGAGTATGTGTCGCTCCGGTCCGCTACACCGGATACCTTCATGAGGTCGGATTCGTTCCACGATCCGCAGAGATCTTCTGGGGGAGACACTTCCACCAGGACGCGATGGCGGGGTGAGCCCATCGCCCGGGTGACCCTACCTCTGGAGTCACCAGGCTCCACGATCACCGGGGAGCCCACGCCCGACACCCCTGGGGCAGTCAACTTACCCCCGTCGTTGTCGGCAGGTACTGATCCCAAGCCTGGGACCGCTGGTACCTCGATGGTAGGCCGGACTGGCCGTTGCAGGGCACACGGGCCCACATCCTGGTCTGTATCAGTTGAGGTGGTCGCCTCGGTGACCTCACTGGAGTGGTCCGCCGACAGGCGCATCACCACGCTCGGTTGGTCGCTGGACTCATCACACAAGGGCAGGGGTATAAACACCTTACCCTGGCCTTCCGGAATCTGTGGTTCTGGTCTCGGTGGTTCCTGCTCGGGAACCGGGTCTGGAACCGACATCTGGGGTTCCGACATCTGGAGCTCCGCCTTCAGCGGCTCCGGCTCAGCATCTAGAAAGTCCATTGGGGCACACGGCCCCTCCACCACCTCCATCACTGAAGTGGACAAACCAGTAGCGGCTTCGCCCACCTCGGTAGCACCATCAGGCGCCGCTTTCTCCGCAGGTTCCGCCATCAGAGGTTCTGGCTCTTCCATTGGCACGTCCTCTTTGAGAGGGTCTGCAACAGTGGTCTGGACACACGGGTCCTCGGCGGCCTCTGGAAGTGGAACAAACTGGGGACACGCATCACTTACTTCAGGAGAGAGGTCCGGCTCCTCCTCTTCTTCATCGGCTGGTTCCGCCGCCTTGGGCCGGACAGGCTTTAGGAACCAGGCCCCGCAACACTCACATTGGGGCTCCCATGCCAGTGCCTCCCTCCGATTACAGCCACATTTGAGGCTCCAACACTGGGTAAATGTCTCTCCATCCACCTCAGTTGACCTGAAACCTAACTGTAACTGAGATGGTTCAAGTCCATCTTTAAGGGCTCCACTCAGGCAGGGGCACATTAGCGTGGTGACCTCCATTCCTGGCAAATTCCAGGGCTCATACACATCCGGGTGTAACCCCTGGCAGTCTCTCTCATCCTCGGGGATGGAACACTCCCTTTCTGCAACAAAGTCCTCTGCCGCTGGCGGTTTGGGTTGCAGGAACTGCGCCGCACAGTCAGGACACTTAGGCCCTTGGGTCAGCTCACCAACGGCACACTCACAGTCATTCAGACGGCCGTGCAGGCATTCTTCCCCGTCTACCACGGTCATCGTGAGGGCGACGGCTAACTCAGGGGACCCGTCCACCCAGCCACCAGTCGCTTTCCAGTCTCTTAATGCACACGGGCACACCACCATTGACAAGTCTAAATGGGGGGCCCGTACGACTCTATACAGCCAAGGGTGCTTTTCTCGGCATCCCTTGCTTTCCTTAGGGGGAACAGAATTGGCTGATTTCTGCTCACGACACTCCCTCCCCCTGGTGGACTCTAGAGGAGGGGCAGCACAGTCTTTTGGGGAATGTTGCAAACTCTGTTCTGAGTCACTCACAGTGTGGGGGCGGGGCTCGGGTTTTCCCGCCAGTCCTGGATAACTGTTGGCAACATTTTCCCGTGCGGCCGGGAACTTAGCACGTGGCTTCCTCCGCCTTGAGGGCTTCCCCATGGCGGAACAAAAATAGGACACAAATTTAGAAAAACATGTACAGGGCACCCCAGGTCTGATCTCTCAGCAGCGCCTCCAAATGTAGCCCTTTTTGTGCACCGGCTGACCCACCCAATATCACATTGGCCCCTCGTGGTCTAACCGGTCCCTTTCCCTGCAACACACCTGCTCTAAGGGACTACTGGTACTGCATAACCTGTGTGGCTCCAGGAGATCTGAGCCTCCGCTAGCTGGGAGCCTGGGGAAACCCTTACCCTTACTTGGTGCAGCGCCTCCACTTACCCAGGATCCCCCGTTAGGAAAGATAGCCCTGAGTAAGAAATAACATAACACACGTATACGATAACCAATAACTAACTCTTTACTTAACACACATATAACACATTACATAACATAACCATAACCAGATGCTCTACCCGCATCACCTCCACCCAATGTCTGGTGTTCCCCAACCAAGTGTCCTGTGATCACCCCACACCCAATGTCTCGTAACTCCTACGGAGGTCGTGGGTGACTGCGCAGTCACTATATTAAGCTAGGGCCCAGTTGGTGCACATATATTACTTCAGAGATACCTTCCGAGCACTCCGATGCTCGGGACCGCAACACACTTTCTTCTAAAAGGGTCAGACGTCCGTCTGATCCTATTCCAGGTACTCTGCCGGTGGACCCCAACGAGGGTCCCACCGCTCAACGGGAACTGCAACTGGACCACGGCAACACCAACCGCGTGGGAACAGCAACCGCCGCTATCCCTATCACTAACCACTGCTAGAGCGACAGCAACCCTAACCTAGGGCCTGTCCCTGAAGAACCCGCAACCTGGGATGGCTTGGGGGAAACTCCTAGGGCCTGTGGACAATAACCGCCCCCCTTCCCCTAGCTACCCAGTCTCAACTGTATCTGCTAATCCTAGCAGCCTAACGCACCTGCAGCCAACATTCACCGTGCACACACACTGCACGCACTGCGCACAGCACATGCAGCGACACACACCCAGACAGCTGCAATCACACACAGCCACCCGGATCCCGCAGCAATCCCACTGCTAGCACACTGTGCCTCTTTGACAGTGCCCACAGCACTATCCACTGTGGCACTGCCAAACTGCACCTTCCACACGTAAGGGTCACCTCCCTAGCTATGGCCGTCCCTCTTCAGTTACCCCCTACCCTTACCCGGGAATTGGGGCCTGCCTGGGGATCTAGGGAGAACCCTTACCTGATGCAGGAGCCACGCGCTCCCTGCACCCTTCCTACTCCTTCCTCTGCTCTGCCCTGACTGTCTGTTGCAAAGCCCGGGAAATGTATCTCTTTTCCCGGGCTGAGCTTCCTTCAGCCCTATTGGCCACTAGGGAGCACCTGACCTCTGCCTCCCTAAGCCTCCTGGGAATTGTAGTTCCCAGGGGCTGCCTAAAGCATTGGGGCCGCGTGCGCACTTGCCCTGCGCATGCGCGAACCCCTAATGGCCGCCGCAAGCTCTCTCTTCCCTGTCCTGCCCTCGCGCGATCTCTCTGGGGCCTTCCCTGCACTTTGCGCCTACTGCGCATGCGCGAACTAACGCGAAATGGCGGCGCACTCTCTCCTAGCCGCCGAGCCGGTGGCAACGCGATCGCGGCCCTAGCGACGGCCCGATCGCGTCCCCGGCAACCAGCCTGCACCGCTCCCTGCAATGGCCCCCACCCTCGCGTTCTCCCGGCGGGTCCACCGCTGCCTCCGGCGGCACCCACGACCACCCGGTAAGCGCGGAGGGAGGTCAGGGAGCCAAATTTTACCTCGGGGCTACATATATA
Source organism: Ascaphus truei (assembly GCF_040206685.1). Lineage (NCBI taxonomy): Eukaryota > Metazoa > Chordata > Amphibia > Anura > Ascaphidae > Ascaphus > Ascaphus truei. The sequence continues at coordinate 2,874,074 of NW_027456730.1, read as the reverse complement.
TATATATATAATCAAAAAATAAATAGATGATACCGTTCTCTGGCTAACAAAATGCTTTTATTTGTGTGAGCTTTCGGGATACACTGATCTCTTCTTCCGGCGATGTTACAAGGAATGAAGCAAGCAAAGGGTATACTTAAAAACAGTGTCTCTTGGAATGTTATCTGTGCTTGTCCCTCCCCCGTGTGTGGATGAGATTTATGGCTAGAGGTGTTAAATGGTTCCTGAAAGTTAGTGATGTAAGAGTGTGTGTATCTGTGTGAATATAAATGAATGGAGAGTCCACAGTGTATACAGAGCTTTACAAAAGGTGTGTGGAGTGAGAGTTAATATAAATGGTGTGGGTAGGTGTGGAAATGTGAGAGATTGTAGCATAACTAAAAGTGTGTGTAGAAACTATGTGGTCCCTATTGGTGTATAGGGATGGAAAAACAAGGAGTATTAGTATGTGTAAGAGACAGCTGTGTGTGTGCGTACATATAGCCCAGTATGTACAGACATGGCCTATAGCGCTCATGGGAAGAGAGTACACTTGTGTCAGTAATGACTCATAAAATTTCGATCTCTGTTTAGACCACCGCTAAGTGTCCCGAACAGTTGCATAAATTTGTATTCATGCAACCGTCTCGCTTTCGGTGTTTTAAGATTGCCTTTGAGTATGGCCACCTTCAGATCGTTCATCTTATGGACAGAGTCAGAGAAATGTTCGCCGACAGGACTGTCTCTTGTTCCGCGTGTGATGCTGTGGCGATGTAGGTTCATTCTCTTGTTTAGCCCCCGCCCCGTCTCACCTATTTAGTAGCAGCCCCCTGAGCATTTCATGCACATGATGAGGTACACGATATTGCTGGAGGAACAGGTGAACCTTCTTCTGATTTTGTATTCCCGATTCCTGTTCGGTATTTGTATTGTGTCCGCTGTGTAGAGCATTGCGCAGGTTTTGCATCTTGCGTCCTGGCATGGTTTCGTCCCGCATTCAGTTGTAGTGCTGAATACTTTACTCCTCACCATAATATTCTTGAGATTATGAGGTTGCCTGTATGATAATAAGGGTGCTTCAGGGAAGACCTGTTGCAGTCTTGTATCTTCCTGCAAGATGGGCTGTAGTTCCCTGGCGATCTTGCATAGGGCTCCTAGGTGTGGGTTATATGTGACCACCAAAGGTACCCTGTCGCTTGTCTCTTTCTGTTTGTATTCAAGGAGATCACTTCTTGGTATTCTGGTGGCTTTGTGAATTTGCTGGTCTACAATTCTGCGGTTATATCCACGGTTTATAAAATCTGATCTCAAGGCTTTAATCCGCTGGTCTCTGTCTGCTGTGTCGGAGCATATCCGAGTTGTATCGTATGGCTTGACTGAAGATGGTTGCATGTTTGGTGTGTGTCGGGTGGAAGCTGTTGTCCCTCAAATAGCTGGCTCTGTCTGTAGGTTTGCGGTATACAGAAGTCTGTAGTTGGTTGTTCTTTATAGTAATGGGGGTGTCTAGGAAATGTACTTCATCTGGGGAATGGGTGATTTTGAGGTTGATTGTCGGGTGGAACGTATTGAAGTTGTCATAGAAATGTAGGAAATCCTGTTCGCCAGAGGTCCAAATCAGGAGGATGTCATCGATGTAGCGAAGGTATGTAAGGGGTTTCAAGTGACAGGTGGAAAGAAAGTCACTTTCCAGTTTTGCGCAGAACAGATTGGTATACTGTGGCGCCATCCGAATACCCACAGCGGTCCCGGTTGTCTGGAGGTATGTGTCATTTTCCAAATATATATATATATATATACAGTGTTCGACAAACCTATACATTTGCTCGCCCCGGGCGAGTGGATTTAACCCCCGGGCGAGTAAATATTGGCCCAAGCAGCACATGTTTGGTACTAGGTAGCGAGTAGATTTTTTTGTGTGGCGAGTAGATTTTTTGGTGATTTGTCAACCACTGTGTGTATGATAAAAAAAGATAAAAAGATAAATATATATATATATATATATATATATATATATATATATATAGTGGTTGACAAATCAAACGTGTCAAATCAAATTACCAAACGTGTGCTGCTTGGGCCAATATTTACTCGCCCGGGGGTTAAATCCACTCGCCCGGGGCGAGCAAATGTATAGGTTTGTCGAACACTGTATATATATATATATATATATATATATATATGAAACAAAAAGAAGACGGCGCTGCTCCCATAGTATAATACTGTAAATAGATAATTTATTGATAAATGCTGCTAGATTACAGACACTTACAATAGATAAAAAGGTCATAATCAGTGGTTAAAATGATCTTGGCACATCACCCGTTATTCCATCTGTGTGCCGATCCAAGTGCAGCTGGTCTGGTAAGCTCCCGTTGCGGACGCGAGGAACGTGCGCGCGCACTCAATCTCTTCCTGGTATTCAAGTCTCGCGATAGCTGGTCACCGGGTAGTAGCACAGGATCCAGGCACAGTTCAATAAGCACACCCTGCACTGCTCCAATACAGGAATGGAATGGCGCCAAAGTAATGACGAATATACTTCTGATGTATTAAAGTCCAATATTTTCTCTTTCCCTACGCGTTTCGTCGCTTCATGCGACTTCCTCAGGGGTTAACACTAAACTGTTGGAGAACCACATATATAGCTAAATACATGATTAAATGCTTCAAGGCACATGGGTAATAATTAGATAATTAACTTCTTGGGGCTGGGTGGGGGTGAAAAAATGGAAAAAACATGAGGTTGAGAAAAAAATGACAATTACATGACAAATACATAAAGTGATAGTTATAAAAAACATACTATATGATAATAAAAGATGTGCAAATTATACATGAAGAATAATTATTTAATATGTGATAGTAATTAAAAACATTCAATAAAAGTGATAAGATATACATGTATAAAATAGATGATACATGTATGCTATAACAATTGACATAAAATAGTGTCCACACGGTAATGTAGATATGTTGTTAGGGCCTTTCAAAGATAGCCTGATCTACATTCAAGGCAAGGTACAGTAAACCTTTAACAAACAATAATTCTCATGTCGTGTCGTCCTCTAAAGTCTCTCCTAAGGCCCGGGCCATAGAGGGGTGAGGAGTTCCGAGCTGCGCTGACGCTGAGGCTCGCCTGCTGAAATCTGCGCGATTTCATGCCCATGCAGGTGAGCAAGCAGGCGCGATCGGAGGCGGGGGGAGACTGAGGGAGGCGGGGCAGTGACGACACTGGGCCAATCGCCCGCGACGCACTGACGTCGGCGCCGTGACGTTGATGCAGCTCCACGCTGATTGCATGTTTTCAGCCGACAGCACGCTGAAAAACAGCTTGGCGCTCGGCTGAAAACTCCAGCGCCTCAGCACGCCTGCGGACGCTCGCGTGAGCCCCCTCTAAAGGCATCCTCATTGAGGATGCAGGGGCTCAGCGCGGAGCGTCCGCACAGCTCAGCACGGCCTGTCCTTCTATGGACTCGGCCTAAGTCTGATTCCCAGTGTCTAATGTAACACAGTCTGGTCTCGTTGGGCGTCACTGGACAGATCACTTCCCTGTACATCCTAGATGTGAGTCCCCTTGTGTCCGTAGCTCTAGCACACAGCTGCTCAAAATTTGTTCGTGCCGGTCTGATTGGGGTTTTGTTATAAAAATCTCTGATCTGGAGAATTCTTTATTTGGGATAGCTTTAGAGGATTTAATTTGCTCAAACTTTGTATGTAGTTTCTACCCTGCAGATCCTTAAGACGGGTTATCCCCGCTTGAATCCAATTGAAGAGGTTCTTGCTATTCAGCCCTGGAGCGGAGTCTGGATTGCCGGCAATTGGGGTCATCAGTGAGCCTGTGGTAGTCAAGTGGCAGCTAAATTTTGTGGCCTCCCAAACTCTTAATGAATTAACCATGGTCTGTAGCGGATATATGTGTGTATACCAGTGTTACTTCTCTGGGCGTGTATGTGTATACCAGTATTACTTCTCTGGGCGTGTATGTGTATACCAGTATTACCTCTCTGGGCGTGTATCTGTATACCGGTATTACCTCTCTGGGCGTGTATGTGTATACCAGTATTACCTCTCTGGGCGTGTACGTGTATACCGATATTTCCTCTCTGGACATGTATGTGTATACCGGTATTACCTCTATGGGCGTGTATGTGTATACCAGTATTACCTCTCTGGGTGTGTATGTGTATACCGGTATTACCTCTCTGGGTGTATATGTGTATACCGGTATTACCTCTCTGGGCGTGTACGTGTATACTGGTATTACCTCTCTGGGTGTATGTGTATACCGGTATTACCTCTCTGGGCGTGTATGTGTATACCAGTATTACCTCTCTGGGTGTGTACACTGGCGACACACTTTATTCGAGCTCGGCTAGTCCCACGAATTCGGGTATACCCGGGTGTATTGAGGTTTGTGACTGTTTTCTGCCCGAGTATATTGGGTTATTTTCTAGGCAGGGATTGAAGCATTTTATTCCCCCTGGCTGCAATACTGCACAGTATATATATATATACTGCATTACAATTCATGAATTTATGCCATCTGGTAGACACGCGAAGCATTGCAGCCTATTAAATCCTAATCATTATCATTTAACAAATCAGCCGCCCATCAGCCAGGCATGAACCCAGGCTGGGAAGGCAAATGCAACGGGGCTTGTCAGAGGTGAGGAGCGGCGCATTCCAGGTATCTGCCAGGTACATACCGGGTATTTGCTCGAATAAAGTGTGTCGGTGCAGTATGTGTATACCGGTATTACCTCTCTGGGTGTATATGTGTATACCGGTATTACCTCTCTGGGCGTGTACGTGTATACTGGTATTACCTCTCTGGGTGTATGTGTATACCGGTATTACCTCTCTGGGTGTTTGTGTATACCGGTATTACTGTGAAGGTAATAAAGTATTATAAGAAACTATTCGTCCATTTTGTATGCATTCCGCCATATTGAATCTGCTTTAATTTCAAGGCTTGGAAATAACGCAGTATGTTTTTATATAAGCTAATAAGTCTCTCTCTTTCTCTCTCTCTTTCTGAGGTGAATCGAAACTCAACCAGGAGCCTTTTTTCTGCTAACTCTCGGTTTCCTGTGAATTCAGCTGGTCTACAGAGAATCGAAACTGAAGCTTATGGTTTACAGAGAATCGAAACTGAAACTTATTGTCTGCCTATATATATTCTGTAATACATATACTCGGCACGTCAGTCTGAACTACGGAGCCTGAGGGAACTGATACATGACTCTGTGTCATTTATTGGGATCCGGGGTGCACCCAGGCTTGTGTTATACTAATTTGGCAATCCACATCTGAGCAGAGACCCTGACATGAGAAGGGAACCTCAACATTTGGCGTAGCCGGCAGGATCCTTGTGAAGGGACACCGGAACAATCCTGGACCCGTCTCTATCCACGGACGACCGTCCCCTGACCGGACTGATTGAGGCCTGATCAACCTCTAAGGACAAGGTAAGATATATTCAGAATATATTTTTACCGAACTCCTGTCAGTCTGTTCAGGTTGGCGATCTCTTGGTTGACGGTAACAGTATTGTTAATCTATACAAGACCATAGAGTCCGGTGGTTCCCGCCAAGGATTTATATAGTTAGTAAGGTCTTGTGACTGCCAGATGTGTGGTTTATATGTATGCTTGTAGTCATAGGGGTTACGGAATCAAATGTAGAAAATAGACACAAGGGGAAGAGTCTAGTGATATCTATTGTTAGATAATCGGAGGACCGTCCATACAGGTGACGGTCCGGGGAGTGTCTGCGCACCTTCCCGTCTAGGTCAATTTATCACTGAGACTCAAGAATCCCGGTACCGCCGGTAGTGGCGCAGGTTCATACGAGGTTGTTTTGGAAGATAGACAATGTTCTCGAGGTTATTTAGGGGACGAGTGTGTAAGGATATCTATTGTTAGATAATCGGAGGATCGTCCATACAGGTGACGGTCCGGGGACTGCCTGCGCGCCTCCCCGTCTAGGTCAATTTATCGCTGAAGCTCAAGAGTCCAGGTACCGCCGGTAATTGGCGCACGTGTCCGAGTTTGTTTTTAAAATAGACAATGTGCTCGCAGTTTTTAAAGAAGGATTTGCCTTCTGGTGCACGGGATTCCGTAACTCTTGTGACAGAACGGGAGGGAAAGAAGTATACCAAGAAATGTAAATTGTTGTTCAAACTGTTAGATTTACCCCCTACGGGAAGATTGCAACCGAAGTTGTTAAGAACAAATATGCAAATGTGTAAGGGGAAACTGAAAGATGAAGGCCTGTGGGAAAATGCAGAGAAATTTCTGAGTGTTGCTAGAGATCTTCAGAAAGAAGGTTATGAAGAAGTAGAGTGTGGAGAGAGAAATAAGAAATGTTATTGTTATGTGAAACCAGAAAATGTGACCCCTGGTTCGGTAGTGGCAGAAAAAGACCAAATGTTACAGGGAAATCCACCCCCATACCCGCAGACGACCGGTAGACCCTCTCCCTCAGCCCCTGTACCGGCCCCTTATTGGGTATGTTCTGTTTGCCAGTGTCAAAAATCCCCTGGTTTATATGCAGGAATTGGGATACAATTAGATACTGTGTATATTATTTGGAAGGGAAAGAAAGTGTTATAAGTGAAGAAAAAAAAAAAAAAAAGGTGCAGTTTTAACATTTGAGCACAGGCAAGTAAGACAGGGAAAGGAGTCTTAGCCTGCCACCTAGTGGCCGAGAGAGAGAACAGAACGGAAAAGAATGCCAGCCCTGGTAATATTTATTTGAAAACTTTGTTCGTGCTGGCCACACGAATGGGTCTTTTAAAACCAGAAAATATTCTTTTTCCTTCTGTTCTAATAGCAACTAGAAAGAGGAGTCTTTTTCTATGGGAGGGAGAAGTTCAGGGAGCGCAGTCTTATGTGTTTTTTTTTTTTGAATCCCACATGGAAATATACCTTACGTTAGTATGAGTCAAAATAATTCTGTTGAGGGACAGAAGGGTACCGCTGCATTTATTTTATCATTGCCAGGACAGAAGTTAATATAAGAACAAGTGAAAAATAAAGCAAGTACGCTGTTTAAAGTATGTAGTATTACTGCAGCAGAAGGCAGGTTACAGCCAGAAGAGTGGCGAAAGATATTGAAAGAAAAGAGAGGAATTTTGAATGATAACAACCTGCTGAAGATAGCAGAAGCCTGGTTTAATGTTACCAAGGCTGTCCAGAGAAAAATAGACCGAGCAGGAGATAGAAAAGGGAGGGAAGATTGTTTTAATTGTGGTGTGACTGATTTATCTATGCTCACTCCTTTGTTACCTTCGCTTCCAGCTCCAGCAGTACCCCCCAGTACCCGACCCCTGCCCATGGTTATATGGGCAGACGCCCAAGCAGGTAGAAGGCGCCCCAATAATGTATGTCATCTCACCCCCTTCCTGGTAGACACAGGTACAGCCAAGAGTGTAATTAGAGCTGCAGACATACTCGACCCTTCCTATTTGTCTGATATTGATGTTTTATGTGTGGGGGTAGATGGCACACCGCGCTCTAGCCCATTAACACGACCCCTACAGATAGGTCCCTACCCTGAACTATTTGCACGATTTGTAGTTTTCTATACCTGCCCGCTTAATCTGTTTGGCGCTGATGTTTTGTCCAGGTTACAGGCCTCCATAATATTCTCCGAGGACGACACCATTGATGTACCCTCCCCGCTCTGGGAATCAGATGTCTCTGCACTTTGTTCCCTTCCGATACTTTTGGCATTAGCGGACAAACCCTCAGCTGCCAGTATACCGCCCGCTGTCATGGATAGGATCCCGTCCAACTTATGATCCACCGGCCCTGAGGATAACGGGCACCTAAGGGTACCGCCCATTGTTGTACAGCTCAAATAAGGGGCCCCGTTTCCCCGTAAACTGCAATACCCCTCTTTTCCCTGTGAAGAAACGCACCGCGAAGCGTGAACCTGATAAGTATAGAATGGTTCAAGATCCTCAAGCAGTAAAAGATGCAACCATTGTACGATGTTTTTTTTTTTTTTTCAATGTTTTTATTAGGCATTTTTAGAGAGTACAACATTTCTGACAAATTGTGTAGCCTAACATTTTCCAAAACATATATATTTTTTTTTTTAAAAGGGGGGGAAAGAAGGGCAACCTAAGTTGTCCATGAAAAAAAGGGGGGGGAGCCTTCATAGAGAGAAGGTAAGGAGGGAGGGTGGTGGGGTGGTTGAGGGGGTGGGGGGAAGAGGGGGGGGAGGGGGATGGGGGGGGAGGGTATTGTCGTCCTACAGGGCTGATGGGGTGTGGCTGGTGGGGTTCGTACTGATTTTTTTCTTATGGGAGGGGAGTTAGTCTCCCACCTCCCTGGGTTGGTCGGGGCGCGCTGGTATAGTGGAACCAGGGTTCCCAGATATCCTCAAAGGCCGGGGTTTTTTGTCTGATGTTGGCTGTGAGCCTTTCCATAGTCATTACTTCCCCAATCCTTTTCTTTATTGTATTGAGCGCTGGCGTAGCTGTTTTCCTCCAGGAGGCTGCAATACAGCATCTCGCCGCAGTGAGAATGAAGGATATTAATTTCCTGGTGGGCCGAACTATATTCGGCATGGGTGCTGCCAACAGGAAGGTCAGTGGTTCAATAGGAATTTCTAGGCCTGTGACCTCTTTTATAAGAATTTGGACCTTGGCCCAGTATTTCACAATTTCTGGACAGGTCCACCAGATGTGGGCCATGTCCCCTCTATTACCACAGCCTCTCCAACATTGGTCTGATGCCAGAGGGTAGATCTGGTTTAATCGTGCTGGGGTAAGATACCAGCCAAACATGATCTTATAGATGTTTTCCTTAATTGTGGTGCAAAGGGAAGTTTCTGAGGCTGCCTGCCAGATTTCCTCCCAAGTCTCTCTTTCTATATCGACGTTAAGGTCAGCTGACCATCGCAGCATGTAGTCGTGCTGTGTAGGGGACGTTGAACGCATTAGGATATTGTAAATATCTGAGATGAGTCCCTTCTGGTAGGACTTGTCCTCACACAAGAGTTCAAACGTCGTGAGAGTGGGGTATTCTGGATGAGGGCACGTAGTTCTGACAAAGTTTCTGATTTGTAGATATTTAAAGGTGTCCAATTTTGTAATTTTAAATTTGTTCCTCAGTTTTTGGTGGCTCAGGAGCTTCCCTAGGCTCAGTACGTCGGCAATCGCCTCTATACCCCGTGTATGAAAGTGGGCGAACAGCTTAGATCCGCATCCTGGAGGGAATTTAGGGTTATTAACAAAGGGGGTGAGTTGTGAGTTTGTGGATGTGAGGTTAAATTTAAGTTTGCAACTGGACCAGGTATCCCACGTGAATCGTGAGGCCTGTAGCTTAAGATTGTGTAAGTGGCCATCTCCTCTGTTCAGGCTCCAGAGGCAGGCTTGCAGAGAAGGCAGTTTGGCACACCGAGTTTCCATTCCCACCCAGCAACATCGGGTCGGGTCTGAGTTCCACATTACTACCTGCCTGAGCTGAGCGGCTAGGTAATATTTATATAGGTCAGGCACCCCCATCCCTCCTCTGGATCTTGTGGTCATCAGGACTGATCTGGCTACCCTGGGTCTCTTACCCTGCCAAATGAAGTGGAGTAGTCTATTCTGTATATATTTTAGATCGGCGGCCGGGACCTGGATTGGGAGCGTCTGGAACAGGTACAACATTCTTGGGAGTATATTCATTTTGGTAGAGATCATCCTCCCAATCCATGAGATCTGATAACCTTCCCACCGATCTAGATCCCTTTTGATCTGATCCCATAGTTTCGGGTAGTTATCCCTATATAGGTCCCGATAGTGCCTAGATACATTAATTCCCAGATACTTAATGCATGAGGGGCACCATCGGTAGCTGAAATTTAGCTTGAGGAGTTTGATTATGGGGTCGGGAAGACTAATATTTAGGGCCTCAGATTTGTCGCTATTTATTTTATATCCTGATACCTTTCCAAACTCCGTCAGTTCCATCTGAAGGTTGGGGAGGGAAGTTAGGGGTCTGGTCAAGGTCAGGATAATATCGTCAGCGAATAGGGAAATTTTGTATTGTTCAGTGGCCATAGGTATACCCTGGATGTTTGGGTTTTGTCTTATTTTGGCCGCCAGTGGTTCAATCGTGAGAGCGAAGAGGAGAGGGGAGAGGGGGCAACCCTGTCGGGTACCATTTCGAATGTGGATTTGTTCCGCTCCTCCACCCGATAGTCTAACTGAGGCGGATGGCGTTTGGTAGAGCGCCTGGAGACCCGTAAGAAAGGAGTCCCTGAATCCGAATTTTTTTAATGTTTGGTCTAGGAACAGCCAGTCAATTCTGTCAAATGCCTTCTCTGCATCTAAGCTTAGTAACATAGCTTGTGAATCTGTAAGGTGGGCCTGGTCAACAAGGTTAATGATTTTACGGGTATTGTCTGAGGCCTGACGGCCCAGGACAAACCCGACCTGGTCCATGTGTACTAGTCTCGGGAGAATTGGATTAAGTCTGTTCGCCAATATTTTACTGTATAGTTTTAGATCATTGTTCAACAGTGAGATTGGTCTATAGCTTCCGCATTGTGTGGGGTCCTTCCCTTCTTTGAGGATTATGGCCAAATTGGCGGACGACATTGAAGATGGGATAGGACATCCTTCTAAGAATGAGTTGAACAATTGTAAAAGGTGGGTGGACAGAATGGGGAGAAACTTCTTATAGTAGGCATTTGTGAAACCATCAGGGCCCGGTGCTTTAGAAATTTTGGAGGCCTTAACGGCCCATTCTAGTTCTTCCGCCGTTATTTTGGCGTTCAGGAGAAGGAGTTCCTCCTCTGTTAATGAGGGGAGGTCGCAGTCAGCTAGATAATCAATGGTAGCCGATAGCGCCTTCGGGTCTGGGCTAGCAGAGTGAGCCCTTAGGTTATATAATTTAGAGTAAAATTTAGTGAATTCCTCTGCAATTTTTTTTTCATTGTATTGGAGCTCACCAGCACTATTCCGGATCGCCGTTATTTGCGATCTTTTGTGTATGCCTCGTAACTTGCTAGCAAGAAGTCTATCGGCCTTGTTCCCTTTATCGTAATACCTCTGACCCGTCCATTTAAGAGCTTTTTCGACACTGTCCATTTGAATTATTCTTAAGTCGCTTCTGGTAGAAGTCAACTGTTTATAGATTTTCCGGGAAGGGTTATTTTTATGCTGTTGTTCTAAACTTATTATTTTGTCTGTTAGCTCTTTGGTTTGTTTAAGTTTAGTTTTTTTCCTATGGGAGGCAATCGAGATGAAATGCCCTCTAATTGTCGCCTTATGGGCTTCCCACAGGCTCGCTGGAGAGGTAACAGTACCTATATTTGTCCGGAAATATTCCATAAGGGATTTTTTGATCTCCCGTACTGTCTCCGAGTGATTCAGTAGGGAGTCGTTCAGTCTCCAGGAATACGAGGTTGTTTTCACGAATGGAATGGATAGGGTCAGGGTGATGGGAGCATGATCTGACCACGTGATTGGGCCGATGTCAGTATCTAGGGCGGCTTCTAGGATGTTCTTGGTCGCAAGAAAGTAGTCTATACGGGAATATGTCTGGTGAGGGGCCGAGTAAAAGGTATAATCCCTTTGCCCCTGGTGTTGTGTTCTCCAAATGTCTAAGAGTGAGAAGTCCCCCATTATGTCCTTGAATTTTTTCCCCAGTCTTTGTGACTGGGTGGAGTGTTGTCGCCCTGGGAGGCTCGATTTATCTTCTTTAGGGTTGAGAGCCATATTTAGATCGCCTGCAATAAGTAGCGATGATAGGTATTGGGGGTCAATTTCTGCCAGAACTGTTTTTAAGAAATCTGTCTGGTTCTCGTTTGGGGCATATAGGTTAATAAGGGCGATTGCCGAGCCTGAGAGCGAACCGTAGACCACAATAAATCTTCCCTCTGGATCTGCCTGGATTTTAGCAAGATTAAATGGGGTGCCCTGACGAATCAGAATGGCGACCCCTCTGCGTTTACTACTATATGAGGCAAAGTAGCTCATCGGATACACATGCTGGAATGTTTTAGGCGGCTCCCGAGATGTGAAGTGTGTCTCCTGGAGGAAAACAACATCGCCTCCCAACCTCTTAAGTTCCTGTAGGGCCAGGCGTCTTTTTCTGGTGTTGTGGAGGCCCTTGACATTTAGGGAAGTAAACTTTAGAGCTTGTTGGCGTGACATTCTGCTTGGGATGGACGCAGACTAATTGTAAACTTTAAGTTAAGATGGTAGCTGGACAGCCAAGTGGGACGGGGGGTAGGGTGGGAGGGGAACCGCTGGGATAGGATCAGCGGATGTAGAAAAGAGGGAAGGTAGACCCTATTGGGGTCTGTAAAGTTTGAAACCGATCTGGTTTAAAGACCGGTTGGGGTGGTTTAAGACCCTAGGGGGGCGGGTCTGACGACTGTCTCCAGTAAGGGTGGGCCGAGTAGAGACCCTTAGCTATTGGGAGTTACAGCCAAAACATGCAGACCGTGGGAGTCCTAGAAGATTGGATTTCTCTCCTGTATGGGCAATGTGGGGAGTGGGAAGGGGAGAGGGCAGGCGCTGGGCTGCTCAGTTCTAGGGGTGGGCGGTGGGGGGGAGGTGAGTGGGGGGGGGGGGGGTTCAGGGTTAGGCTGGGTAGGGGACCGCTTCTGGGAGGAGTCCGATTAATGTGTTCCTGGCTTCTGTACTGTGTTTACAGGCGCTCATATAGTGTACCTTGACCGCTCGGGTAGGTGTCTATAAGTGTTGAATGAGCCTGAGGTCTCTTGGGCCCTCCCGGGGCGGTGAGGTTCGGGTGCGTCCCCTCCGTGGAGTGGTCCTTGGTGTGAGAAGAGGGGGAAGAGAGGAGGGTGGAGGGGAGGAGTTGGGGGAGGGTGTGGGAGGAAAAAAAGGGGGGTGATACGGGAGGGGGGAGGGGGTTGGGGGGGAAGATAAGGGGTAGAAGGGGGGGAGAGCAGTTCTGACATATCCTAAGCATAGCATTCAATACCAACATTGTACCTCGTATTAGATAGGCTGTGTGTATACAATGCTTGACAGATTGGTTACATACAATACTGAGCTGAAGCAGTCCACTCCTAAGCTTCTTTGGAACGGCGGTGGTCACCTGTGATTTTACAGGAGGACGAACCGTGGGTGGGGGAGGAGGGGGTGGGGGGGAGATTGATCATAGGGGAAGGGAAGCGGACTGGGGGGTGGTGGGGGGAGGGGGGGTCTGGGGGAGGGGGGGGGGGTTGGGGGAGGGGGTGGGGGGGGGAAGGGGGGTTGAGAGGGAAAGGGGAGGGGGGGGGTGCAGGCTTAAACATTGATCCTTGCGCAGTGTACACAGTTTACATTTAACAATATAGACATCAAACATTTGCCATAGTACCGGTGTTGTGTGACCTTTTGTGGTAAACCTGGGCAAAGCGTCGGACAGATGGGGGGATAATTAGGGGGGGAGGAAGGGATAGGGGGTAGGGGGGGGGTACAGGCTTATACATTTAAACATTGAATATTGTACGTAATTTACATTTAGCAGTTGAGGCAACCGACATTTGCCATAGCACAGACGCTGTGCGACCTCGTGTGGTAAACCTGGGTACCGTGTCTGTCAGGCCAATCCGCGTGAGCGTGTCCGGCCGAACAGACGCGGGGGTGAGTGATTCAGTCCGAAGGGGTCGGGGGAGGGTAGGGGGGGGGCAGGGGTAGGGGGGGGTGGTGTGGGGGGAAGGGGAGGGAGGGGGGGGGCGGGGGGAGAGTGTGACCCTGGGCAATGAGTCATAAGTAGTGAGAACATTTTTGCATTACAGTTAGATGAATGACAAATAGGCAGAGGCATACGGATCAGCTGGAGGGGAAAGAAAAAGGGGGGGGCGGGAGGGCCGGGGGGCAGTGGGACAAATGGGGGTGAGGAGAGGATGTTAGGGGGAGGGGGTGGAAAAGGGGGAGGGGGTGGGAAAGGGGGGGGGAGGGGGACTTTAGAATGAGGGGGGGGTGCTGTTCCCGGATCAGGGAGCAGGGGGGGAGGGTGGTTGGGGGGCCAGGGGGGTTGGGGGTGGAAGGGAGGGGGAGGGGTTGGGAGTAGGTGGGGAGAGGGGGGGGTCCGGAGGTGGGGGTTGAGAGAGGGGGTGGGGGGGGGGGGGCGAGGGGAACCGGCTTGATCGTGGAACCCAAAGCATTGTGCAGATGGAACATTCAAGTATGCAGGCACCAGATACTACGGTAATACTAAGTTAGTGCAGACTTTTGTGTCCTGTCAGTAGAATGTTGTATACGTGACTTTATTCTCCAGTAGATGTAGCTGGGTTGTGGCTGGAATACGTGGCCCCTCTCTTGGAGTGGATGGGGTGGGGGGGGGGTTGAAGGGGCAGCTGGGAGGGTTTGTCCTCAGGGGTTCGGGGTGGGGGGGAGCAGGGGTTTGGGGGGACCTCTTGCTGGGCATGCTATAGTGGGGAGGCGGGACATTGCTGACATAGAGACATATGGGGGGAGGTGGACGGGGCATGTGCGGGGCACTGGTACAAACTGGTACAAACCCTGGCTGTCAGCGTATGTCCGTTGTGTTTCTGGATCGCGGTTCCTGGGTTCTCGCGGTGGGGGGGGGAAGGGGGATCGGGTGTCCTGAATAGGGCGTGTCTATGACGTCATCCAGGACAGTCGGGTAGAGGAAGAGCTCCTGAGACCCTCCTGAATAAACCTACTTTTTAAGGAGTTTCAACCCGACCAAAAACCTATAAAAAGCCCCTAAAAGGTTCCTAAACACGGCAGGATGGCTAATAAAGGGAAAAATCCCCCGACTCACGGAGGAGCCAACTTCTTCACCCCTGCAAAGCGGCCTGCAGAAGTGAGTGGAAAGAGGCAAGATGGCCCCCAGACTCCAGGCCCACGAGGCACACAAGGCCCCACGGAATCAGCACACCCCGCCGAGTCCCCCCCACCCGCTGAGGGGGGAATCACGAAGGCATACTTGGAGGAACTACATGCCAAACTACAGCGCTCACTCCAAACCAACATCAAGGAGGCGGTGGCCGAAATCCGGCAGGATATCAATGGCCTCCAGGAGCGTACCACCACGCTAGAAGCCAGACTCGACGAGGCCCTACATCATCAGTCAGAGGCTGACGACGAAATCATCCGCTTGGGCCACGAAATCAACACCCTACGGGATGGCCTGGAAGACCAGGAAAACAGGGATCGCCGCCAGAACCTGCGCGTCCGCGGCATCACTGAGGCAATCCTGCCTGCGCACCTGAGGGCCTACCTGGTGGATTTTTTCCTTCTCCTTTGCCCGGACCTTGAGCCAAGAGACCTGGAGATTGACAGAGCGCATAGAGCTCTGGGGCCACGCTCCGAGGACCCTAATCGCCGGCGGGACGCGATCGTGCGACTGCACAGCTACTCAACCAAAGACAAGCTGATCGGCGCTAGCAGGGGGAGAAACACGATCGCGTTCCGAGGCAAACAGCTACAGATCTACAACGACCTTTCTAAACTAACCATAGATCGACGCAAAGCTCTTCGCCCCCTCACATTGCTCCTGAGAGAAAAAGGGGTAACATACAAATGGGGATTCCCCTTCAAATTGGTGGTCCCCCACAAGGGCAAATACCTAACAATTAGGCACCCCGAGGACATGGCACCTTTCGCTAAAGCCCTGGGCCTCCCAGATGACCCCTTCCAACCTGCCCACTCAGCCGGTGACCGGCCCCGAGAGAGAGACGACATGCCTGTGAGGACCTCTGAGAGAATTGCGGGACAGAGGCAAATCCGGGAAAAATGAGGGACCGCACAGAACTACCCACAAATTCCAGCCGGCAGAATACCACCGTTCATCCCACAACAAATAAAAAAAGAAACAACCCCCAAAATGGCGCTGGGTATATCCTTACCTTCCCTCGTGGCCTTCCCTTCGACCCAGGGCTCACCGGAGATCTTGCAGCCAGCCCCTGAGACCTCAATGAGGACAATCCAGCTACAGGACGACGAGGAGCTGAATCCGGAGCCCCGCTGAGGAGCATGATCCCTGCCTGCCTGCACACCGACATCAACTCCGCAGTCTCCCAAGATGGCGGCCGGAGCGTCCATACCCCTCCTCGTGGTCCTTCTCCAATCCGCGGTCGCTCTGTTGGTCGCTCACCAAAATGGCGCCCGAGGAGGCCTCACACCAGCGAGTCGAGCCCCGCCGAGGTCGGAGGGGCGCCGACTGACGTCATCGCGCTGCGCGATGGGTTCCCGCCGGCGACGGCTGCGCTGCCTGAGCATAGCGGTGGCTGTGCCGTCGGGGCGTGATGACGCCACCCAGCGCAGACCGCTGGACCTCCCCGGCGGCATCCTCCGGAGGATCCCCTTATCACCCCCTTCTCTCTCCCGGCCGGGGTTTCTTCAACGCTCCCCCCCCCCCCCGACCGGGGGGGCGGGGCCAAGGTGTAAAGCCCCATTGTACGATGTTTTAACAACAAATCCCTTTCAGATGACCCCAGAGGCTTCCAAGAATTTCACTGTTCTCAAACAGGTAATATCCTCTGCCCCTGCCTTGGGCCTCCCAGACTATGATTTACCCTTTAAACTTTTTGTATCAGAACAAAATGGACATGCAACTGGAGTGTTAACACAGCCACACGCTGGCCGATGTCGACCTATTGGTTATTACTCCAGCTGTCTCGATGCTGTGGCTCGTGGTGGACCGTCCTGTCTTCGTGCTGTCTTTGCTGCTCAAGCACTGCTGGATAGAACTTCGGACATTGTTCTAGGGCATGACCTCATTCTCCTGGCACCACATGACATTGCTGCTATTCTCAATCAGACACAGCCAAAACATCTGTCCGCTGCCAGACACCTCAGGCTGCAATGCTCGCTTCTCATTCCAGACAATGTCACCCTTCTCCAGTGCCAAGTGCTTAACCCCTCCACTCATCTTCCACTTCCCGAGGGGGGAGATATGCAGGGACACGAACAAGAATAAAGCACAGCTGGAGTCGACCTACCCCATGATTGCTTCGAACTCATGAAGCTAGAAACTGCGCATCTGCCCACGGTGAGTGAAACGCCGATACAGAACCCAGATCTAATCCTGTTTGTGGATGATTCTCGATATGCTGATCAACAAGACACGCACCTACCATACGGGTTATGCGGTCACCACAGACTCTGTGGTCCTACTGGCAAGCACACTACCGTCAACAGCATCTGCACAAGAAGCCGAACTACAAGCCCTCACTGCAGCGTGTAAACTGGCAGAAGGACAAACGGCGAATATCTACACTGACTCTAGATGTGCCTTTGGAGTAGCACATGATTTTGGCGTCATTTGGCAAACAAGGGGATTTCTGACAGCAGCAGGAACACCAGTGAAACACAGCTCAGCCATACAAGCTCTGATGGACGCCCTACTCCTTCCAAGCCCTGTGGCCATCCTGAAGGTAAAGCCCATGGGAAACTGAACACAGAAGAAGCCAGAGGAAACCATCTGGCGGATGCTGCGGCAAAACAAGCTGCCAGCGGGATACGAGAAGTGGAAGATCGAGTGGACACGACAAGGATAGTTCCGTTAATGCAGAACCTCCCAGTGAATCGAGAATATCTGAAGAAGTTGCAAGAATCTGCAACAAAGGAAGAAAAGGAAAGCTGGAAGAAAAGAGGTGCATCGCCCCAAGAAGGAATTTATGAGTACAAAAAGAAACTTTGTCTGCCATGGGCACATGGAGCAGCACATCTCTCGAAGACTCTTATGAATGCACTGATCGACAAATACTATGTGGCGCCTGGAATTACCCCAATGACTAGTAATTTCTGCAAATTATGTACAATTTGCGCAAAGTGTAACCCAGGATGTGTGGAAAAACCACCGCAGAAATATCTTGCAAGGCCCTGCTTTCACTGCTACGTTAGCTAAAGAAATTTGGTCCGCGCTAGGGACCACCCTTGCTTTCCACACCCCATACCATCCCCAGAGTAGCGGAAAGGTAGAAAGAATGAATGGCACACTGAAAACTAGAATGTTGAAAATGGCCCAGGAAACAAATATGCCCTGGCCAGATAGTCTACCCATTGTTTTGTTCAGTGTTCGATACACCCCATGAGGGGAATATGCTCTATCCTCATTTAAGATACTGTTTGGTACTGCCCCCAAACTTGGTTGTTACTACCCACAGCAGTTACAGATGCAGTCTGATGTTTTGACCAAATATGTAACTGCCCTAGCGCAAGAACTAACCAATATGCATGGTCGAGTGTTTTCTTCTATTCCAGATCTAGATACCGGGACTTATAAACTCGTGCCCGGAGACTGGGTGCTTGTGAAGAAATTTGTAAGGAAATATTCCCTAGAGCCCAGATATGATGGTCCTTTCCAAGTTCTGTTGACCACAGCGACATAAGTCAAGCTAGCTGGCAAGAACACCTGGATACACGCCTCTCATTGCAAGAAGGTTCCAGTTCCCAACGAGGACACCTCAGAAGGAAAAATGATTCTATATATCCTTTGTTTGTTAGGTTTGGGGGAGGCACAAGAGATTGCTATCACCCAACATGAAGGGGCAGTCACGTTTTGGTATAATTCATCCAATACTCATGTAGCTACCTTCTCCTTCAATTACTGTAATATTGTCAGCTGTTCCTCAACCGATTGGCAGTGTAATATGTACCGAGACACTCCGAACTCTAGAGCCATATATATATATGTGTTACAGACAGTTATTGGGGACAGGAATGTGATTACTGGGGAGCAGTAGGATGGAACACGGGAACAGATTAGGGATACCAACCACAGAATGGCCTAGCACGAAAAGACAGAAATAGTTTGTGAATTACACCCGTGATGCGCTACAAGGCCTGGCTGACCAACTTGGACCCACTTCCACTATGACGTTCCAAAATAGAATGGCTTTAGATATGATATTAGCAGAAAAAGGGGGGGTTTGCCATATGATTGGAGATGCGTGCTGTATATATATTCCCGGGAACACAGGCCCGGACGGTAAGGTTACCACAGCTATTAATAAACTGAAAGATTTGTCTGATGAACTTAAAAGAAATTCTGGTATAACAGACCCATGGGACAAGTATTTCTCGTGGCTGTCTGGCTGGCGACAATGGTTGACACAACTGGCAATATTTCTCCTGATTATACTTTTGGTTCTGGCAGTAGTGGTCCTCTGTGTTATCCCGTGCTGTAAGGGTCTCTGTAAGAAGGCTGGATCTGAGGTTATACCCACAATGGTAATGTACAACAAAGACAATATTGATCTGGAAGATATACCACTGCAGAAATCACCCAAGATGTTCAATTACAGTACAACCAAACTCGAATAAGGGGTGACCACTCTAGAATCCCAGACCCTAGTGTGTTTGTTTGAGGTCAGGGAACCCTTTTGTGTATACTGTAGGTCTTCGAGTTTAGCGAGCCAGAAGTTGTCGGGGATGGGACAAGCCCATGAACAGCCGACCAACACCCTCAGGTAGGGACTCTAGCACAAGAAACAGAAATTAGGGACAGACCGCTTCCTACAAAATGTCCTTTTAGTGTCTAGGGGGGAATGTGAAGGTAATAAAGTATTATAAGAAACTATGCATATTGTATGCATTCCGCCATATTGAATCTGCTTTAATTTCAAGGCTTGGAAATAACGCAGTATGTTTTTATATGAGCTAATAAGTCTCTCTCTTTCTCTCTCTCTTTCTGAGGTGAATCGAAACTCAACCAGGAGCCTTTTTTCTGCTAACTCTCGGTTTCCTGTGAATTCAGCTGGTCTACAGAGAATCGAAACTGAAGCTTATGGTTTACAGAGAATCGAAACTGAAACTTATTGTCTGCCTATATATATTCTGTAATACATATACTCGGCACGTCAGTCTGAACTACGGAGCCTGAGGGAACTGATACATGACTCTGTGTCATTTATTGGGATCCGGGGTGCACCCAGGCTTGTGTTATACTAATTTGGCAATCCACATCTGAGCAGAGACCCTGACATGAGAAGGGAACCTCAACATTACCTCTCTGGGCGTGTACGTGTATACCGATATTTCCTCTCTGGGCGTGTATGTGTATACCGGTAT
The DNA here is from genome assembly GCF_040206685.1 of Ascaphus truei. Classification (NCBI taxonomy): domain Eukaryota; kingdom Metazoa; phylum Chordata; class Amphibia; order Anura; family Ascaphidae; genus Ascaphus; species Ascaphus truei. Next base: position 2,854,093 of record NW_027456730.1, on the reverse strand, counting down.
TACCTCTATGGGTGTGTATGTCTATACCGGTATTACCTCTCTGGGCGTGTATGTGTATACCGGTATTACCTCTCTGGGTGTGTATGTGTATACCGGTATTACCTCTCTGGGCGTGTATGTGTATACAGGTATTAACTCTCTGGGCGTGTATGAGTATACCTATATTTCCTCTCTGGGCGTGTATGTGTATACCGGTATTTCCTCTCTGGGCGTGTATGTGTATACCGGTATTACCTCTCTGGGCGTGTATGTGTATACAGGTATTAACTCTCTGGGCGTGTATGTGTATACCGATATTTCCTCTCTGGACGTGTATGTGTATACCGGAATTACCTCTCTGGGTGTATGTGTATACCTTTATTACCTCTCTGGACATGTGTATACTGGTATTAACTCTGTGGGCGTGTATGTGTATACCGGTATCACCTCTCTGGGTGTGTATGTGTATACCGGTATTACCTCTCTGGGCGTGTATGTGTATACAGGTATTAACTCTCTGGGCGTGTATGAGTATACCTATATTTCCTCTATGGGCGTGTATGTGTATACCGGTATTTCCTCTCTGGGCGTGTATGTGTATACCAGTATTACTTCTCTGGGCGTGTATGTGTATACCGGTATTACCTCTCTGGGCGTGTATGTGTATACCAGTATTAGCTCTCTGGGCGTGTATGTGTATACCGGTATTAGCTCTCTGGGCGTGTATGTGTATACTGGTATTACCTCTCTGGGCGTGTACGTGTATACCGGTATTAGCTCTCTGGGCGTGTATGTGTATACTGGTATTAGCTCTCTGGGCGTGTATGTGTATACTGGTATTACCTCTCTGGGCTTGTATGTGTACACCGATATTTCCTCTCTGGACGTGTACGTGTATACCGGTATTACCTCTCTGGGCGTGTATGTGTATACCGGTATTAGCTCTCTGGACGTGTATGTGTATACTGGTATTACCTCTCTGGACGTGTATGTGTATACCGGTATTACCTCTCTGGGTGTACTGCTGCGGCCGAGTTTATTTGAGCATTTGCCCGGTCTCGGCCGCAGCAGTAACCAGGCGCGCGCCGGGATGTGCCTGGCGCGCGCCGAAGCCGCGGAGGAGCGCCCTCCGATCGGGGCTTTCTCCCTCCGCTCGCCGGGTCCGCCGGGTCCCCCGGAACCCCCTGCCGCCGTCCCCCACATCGCGGGACACCAGGGCTCCCTCGGGGAGCCCTGGACGCGCGTGCAGGGGGCGCAGGCACCCGATGACCCGTGACCGCGCGTCGCACGCCGAGGGAGTGCGGCTAGCATGCCGGGGCATCCCCAGGCTTGCGGAGCTAGCCGCACTCAAATAAAATGTGCCGCCTCTGTATGTGTATACCTTTATTACCTCTCTGGACATGTGTATACTGGTATTAACTCTGTGGGCGTGTATGTGTGTAAAGGTTTTAACTCTCTGGGCGTGTATGTGTATACAGGTATTACCTCTCTGGACATGTATGTGTATACAGATATTAACTCTCTGGGCATGTACGTGTATACTGGTATTACCTCTCTGGATGTGTATGTGTATACCAGTATTACCTCTCTGGACATGTATAGGTGTACGGTATTACCTATCTAAGCGTATATGTGTGTAAGGGGGTCACCCCCGGTTCCCCTGATTTTCCTTTGCCCCCTGCCTTACCCCTGTGGCAGTGGGGGAAGGGGACGGCGACTTCTCCCGGCGGGCACCGCCCTCTTGGTTTTGGCGCGAGCTTCGCCCATGCGCAGTAAAGATCGCGCACGCGGTCCCCATAGGAAAGAGCTGTGCCAAGGACTACAATTCCCAGCAGCCTCTGGGGACTGCACTTTCACCCTGGTCACAGGCAGCATTGAAGCCAATAGAGCGGCAGATTCTCATGCTGCAAAGTTGCAACAATGTTGTGTGCAGACAGGGTTTTTGTCAGTTGGAGCACACTAGTCAGTCAGGAAGAAGCAGAGCAAGGAGGCAGACAGGGGAAGGAGGTAGGGTACGGGAGAGAGGGATCCCCTGTACTAGCCAGCACCCTCTTGGCCCAAGATAGCTCTAGTTATCCCATATAGTGAGTGTTGCCAGGGATGCCCTAGAGTAAGGGACCCTGTCACTCAGGTTAGTCAGTTGTTAGTGGGAGTCAGGACTGGGCCTCGTTAGGGGAGTAGGCAGACGCTTAACCCCTTAGGCCCCAGATAGACTCTCCCTCTCCAGGGTATGGTGTATGTAGGATTGGTTGCTGTGTGTTGTTGCTGCATGTGCTGGGCGCAGTGTGTGCAGCGTGTGTGAATGTCTGCAGGCTGACGGTGAGAGCTGTGTGTCTGCTGCAGGCTGTTAGGAGTAGCGAGTAGCTAGATGTTAGGGAGGATTAGGGACTTGGGTAGCTAGGGGAGTGGGGCAGGTTTTTACTCCGCAGGCCCTAGGAGATTTCCCCAAGCCACCCCAGGTTGCGGTTCATCAGGGACAGGCCCTAGGTTAGGGTTCCTGTCACGTTAGGGTTAGTTAGGGATAGTCAGGGATAGCGGCGGCTGCTGTTCCCGTGATTCGGTTGCTGTTACCGTGAGACGGTTGTGTTCCCGTGAAGCGGTGGGACCCTCGTTGGGGTTCCTGGAGAAGTACCTGGAAAGGATCAGACGGATGCATCGCACGTCTGACCCTTTGAGAAGAGTGTTGCAGGCCCGAGCATCGGAGTGCTCGGAAGGTACCTCTGTATTATATGTGCACCAACAGGCCTATTAGTTCACAGTGACTGCGCAGTCACCCACGATCTCCGTAGGAGTACGGGACATTGGGTGGGGATTACAGGACACTGGGTGGGAGCACCAGACATTGGGCCTGAGGTGATAAGGTTAACTGGTTATGAGGTTATGTAAATGTGATGATATTCTCCATGCATGTTAGTAAAGTCATATAGTTAATATACATGCTGTCTACGTGATTATTATTGTGATTGTCCTGCGAGGAACCACTCCCCCTCTGGTGGGAGCCATCGCAGGTGGAGGCGCTGTACCGAGAAGATGTTGTAAGTGATCACCCCTAGTATAATTACCCCAGGTTCCCCGTGGCGGAAGCTCAGCCCTCCTGTGAGCCAACAGGTAATGCACCACACCTATGGTAACACCGTATGTTTCCCCGCACTCACACTGTATATGCGATTGGGTGGGGTGGAATACCCGTTACATGTGTATACCGGTATTACCTCTCTGGGCGTTTCTGTGTATACCGGTATTAACTCTCTGAGCGTGTACGTGTATACCGGTATTACCTCTCTGGGCGTGTATACCAGTACTACCTCTCTGGGCGTGTATGTGAATACCGGTATTACCTCTCTGGGCGTGTCTGTGTATACCATATTACCTCTCTGGGCATGTTTGTGTATACCAGTATTACCTCTCTGGACATGTATGTGTACGGCGGTGTTACTGCTCTAGGCGTGTACGTGTATACCGGTATTACCTCTCTGGGCGTCTATGTGTATACCGGTATTACCTCTCTGGGCGTCTATGTGTATACCGGTATTACTACTCTTGGCGTGTCTGTGTATGCACGTATTTCCACTCTGGGCGTGTATCTGTATACCGATATTACCTCTCTGGGTGTGTATGTGTATACTGGTATTACCTCTCTGGACGTGTATCTGTATACCGATATTACATCTCTGGGCGTGTATGTGTATACTGGTATACTTCTCTGGGCGTGTACGTGTTTACAGGTATTAACTCTGTGGGCGTGTATGTGTACACCGGTATTACCTCTCTGGACGTGTATGTGTACACCGGTATTACCTCTCTGGACGTGTATGTGTATACCAGTATTACCTCTCTGGACATGTATGTCTATACAGGTATTTACTCTCTGGGCGTGTACGTGTATACAGGTATTAACTCTCTGGGCGTGTATGTGTATACCGGTATTACCTCTCTGGGGGTGTATGTGTTTACCGGTATTACCTCTCTGGGCGTGTATGTGTATACCGGTATTACCTCTCTGGACGTGTATGTGTACACCGGTATTACCTCTCTGGACGTGTATGTTTATACCGGTATTACCTCTCTGGGCGTGTATGTGTATACCGGTTTTACCTCTCTGGACATGTATGTGTATACCGGTATTACCTCTCTGTGCGTTTATGTGTATACCGGTATTACCTCTCTGGGCGTGTATGTGTATACCAGTATTACCTCTCTGGACATGTATAGGTGTACGGTACAGGCATACCCCGCATTAACGTACGCAATGGGAGCGGAGCACGTATATAAAGTGAAAATGTACTTAAAGTGAAGCACTGCTTTTTCCCCACTTATCGATGCATGTACTGTATGGCAATCGTCATATACGTGCATAACTGATGTAAATAACGCATTTGTAACAGGCTCTATAGTCTCTCCATTTGCGCACAGCTTCGGTACAGGTAGGGAGCTGGTATTGCTGTTCAGAACGTTGTTCAGGACGTGCTGACAGGTGTATGCGCGAGCTGCCGTTTGCCTATTGGGCGATATGTCCTTACTCGTGAGTGTACTTAAAGTGAGTGTCCTTATACCGGGGTATGCCTGTATTACCTCTCTAGGCGTATATGTGTATACCGGTATTACCTCTCTGGGCGTTTCTGTGTATACCGGTATAACTTCTCTGGGCCTGTATGTGTATACTATATTACCTCTCTGGGCGTGTATGTGTATACCGGTATTACCTCTCTGGACGTGTATGTGTATACTGGTACTACCTCTCTGGACATGTATGTGTATACAGGTATTAACTCTCTCGGTGTGTCAGTGTATACCATATTACCTCTCTGGGTGTGTATGTGTATACCGGTATTATCTCTCTGGACATGTATGTGTATACCGGTGTTACCTCTCTAGGCGTGTACGTGTATAACGGTATTACCTCTCTGGGCGTGTATGTGTATACCGGTATTACCTCTCTGGGCGTGTATGTATATACCGGTATTACCTATCGGGACATGTATGTGTATACAGGTATTAACTCTCTGGGCGTGTATGTGTATACTGGTATTACGTCTATGTGCGTATATGTGTATACCGGTATTACTTCTTTTGGCGTGTATGTGTATAGCGGTATTACCTCTCTGGGCGTGTATGTGTATACCGGTATTACCTCTCTGGACGTGTATGTGAATACCGGTATTACCTCTCTGGGCGTGTATGTGTATACCGGTATTACCTCTCTGGGCGTGTATGTGTATACCGGTATTACATCTCTGGGCGTGTATGTGTATACTGGTATACTTCTCTGGGCGTGTATGTGTATATCGGTATTACCTCTCTGGGTGTGTATGTGTATACCGGTATTACATCTCTGGACGTGTATGTGTATACCGGTATTACATCTCTGGGCGTGTATGTGCATACTGGTATACCTCTCTGAACATGTATGTGTATAACCGGTATTACCTTTCTGGGCGTGTATGTGTATTCCGGTATTACCTATCTGGGCGTGTATGTGTATATCGTATTATCTCCCTGGGCGTGTGTGTATACAGGTATTAACTCTCTGGGCTTGTATGTGTATACCGGTATTACCTCTCTGGACGTGTATGTGTATGCCGGTATTACCACTCTGGGGGTGTATGTGTATACAGGTATTACCTCTCTGGATGTGTATGTGTATACCGGTAATACCTCTCTGGGCGTGTATGTGTATACCGGTATTACCTCTCTGGGCGTTTATGTGTATACTGGTATTACCTCTCTAGGCGTGTATGTGTATACCGGTATTACCTCTCTGGGCGTGTATGTGTATACCGGTATTACCTTTCTTGGCGTGTATGTGTATACCGGTATTACCTCTCTGGGCGTGTATGTGTATACCGGTATTACCTCTCTGGGCGTGTACTGTATGTGTATACCGGTATTACCTCTCTGGGCGTGTATGTGTATACAGGTATTACCTCTCTGGGCGTTTATGTGTATACCGGAATAACCTCTCTGGGCGTGTATGTGTATAGCGGTATTACCTCTCTGGGTGTGTATGTGTATACCGGTATTACCTCTCTGAGCGTGTATGTGTAAACCGGTATTACCTCTCTGGGCGTGTATGTGTATACCGGTATTACCTCTCTGGGCGTGGATGTGTTTACCGGCATTACCTCTCTGGGGGTGTTTGTGTATACCGGTATTACCTCTCTGGGCGTGTACGTTTATACCTGTATTACTTCTCTTGGCGTGTCTGTGTATGCCGGTATTACCTCTCTGGGCGTGTATGTGTATACCGGTATTACCTCTCTGGACATGTATGTGTATACAGGTATTAACTCTCTGGGCCTGTACGTGTATACAGGTATTAACTCTCTGTGCGTTTATGTGTATACCGGTATTACCTCTCTGGGCGTGTATGTGTATACCAGTATTACCTCTCTGGACATGTATAGGTGTACGGTACAGGCATACCCCGCATTAACGTACGCAATGGGAGCGGAGCACGTATATAAAGTGAAAATGTACTTAAAGTGAAGCACTGCTTTTTCCCCACTTATCGATGCATGTACTGTATGGCAATCGTCATATACGTGCATAACTGATGTAAATAACGCATTTGTAACAGGCTCTATAGTCTCTCCATTTGCGCACAGCTTCGGTACAGGTAGGGAGCTGGTATTGCTGTTCAGAACGTTGTTCAGGACGTGCTGACAGGTGTATGCGCGAGCTGCCGTTTGCCTATTGGGCGATATGTCCTTACTCGTGAGTGTACTTAAAGTGAGTGTCCTTATACCGGGGTATGCCTGTATTACCTCTCTAGGCGTATATGTGTATACCGGTATTACCTCTCTGGGCGTTTCTGTGTATACCGGTATAACTTCTCTGGGCCTGTATGTGTATACTATATTACCTCTCTGGGCGTGTATGTGTATACCGGTATTACCTCTCTGGACGTGTATGTGTATACTGGTACTACCTCTCTGGACATGTATGTGTATACAGGTATTAACTCTCTCGGTGTGTCAGTGTATACCATATTACCTCTCTGGGTGTGTATGTGTATACCGGTATTATCTCTCTGGACATGTATGTGTATACCGGTGTTACCTCTCTAGGCGTGTACGTGTATAACGGTATTACCTCTCTGGGCGTGTATGTGTATACCGGTATTACCTCTCTGGGCGTGTATGTATATACCGGTATTACCTATCGGGACATGTATGTGTATACAGGTATTAACTCTCTGGGCGTGTATGTGTATACTGGTATTACGTCTATGTGCGTATATGTGTATACCGGTATTACTTCTTTTGGCGTGTATGTGTATAGCGGTATTACCTCTCTGGGCGTGTATGTGTATACCGGTATTACCTCTCTGGACGTGTATGTGAATACCGGTATTACCTCTCTGGGCGTGTATGTGTATACCGGTATTACCTCTCTGGGCGTGTATGTGTATACCGGTATTACATCTCTGGGCGTGTATGTGTATACTGGTATACTTCTCTGGGCGTGTATGTGTATATCGGTATTACCTCTCTGGGTGTGTATGTGTATACCGGTATTACATCTCTGGACGTGTATGTGTATACCGGTATTACATCTCTGGGCGTGTATGTGCATACTGGTATACCTCTCTGAACATGTATGTGTATAACCGGTATTACCTTTCTGGGCGTGTATGTGTATTCCGGTATTACCTATCTGGGCGTGTATGTGTATATCGTATTATCTCCCTGGGCGTGTGTGTATACAGGTATTAACTCTCTGGGCTTGTATGTGTATACCGGTATTACCTCTCTGGACGTGTATGTGTATGCCGGTATTACCACTCTGGGGGTGTATGTGTATACAGGTATTACCTCTCTGGATGTGTATGTGTATACCGGTAATACCTCTCTGGGCGTGTATGTGTATACCGGTATTACCTCTCTGGGCGTTTATGTGTATACTGGTATTACCTCTCTAGGCGTGTATGTGTATACCGGTATTACCTCTCTGGGCGTGTATGTGTATACCGGTATTACCTTTCTTGGCGTGTATGTGTATACCGGTATTACCTCTCTGGGCGTGTATGTGTATACCGGTATTACCTCTCTGGGCGTGTACTGTATGTGTATACCGGTATTACCTCTCTGGGCGTGTATGTGTATACAGGTATTACCTCTCTGGGCGTTTATGTGTATACCGGAATAACCTCTCTGGGCGTGTATGTGTATAGCGGTATTACCTCTCTGGGTGTGTATGTGTATACCGGTATTACCTCTCTGAGCGTGTATGTGTAAACCGGTATTACCTCTCTGGGCGTGTATGTGTATACCGGTATTACCTCTCTGGGCGTGGATGTGTTTACCGGCATTACCTCTCTGGGCGTGTCTGTGTATGCCGGTATTACCTCTCTGGGCGTGTATGTGTATACCGGTATTACCTCTCTGGACATGTATGTGTATACAGGTATTAACTCTCTGGGCCTGTACGTGTATACAGGTATTAACTCTCTGGGCGTGTATGTGTATACCGGTATTTCCTCTCTGGACATGTATGTGTATACAGGTATTAACTCTCTGGGCGTGTACGTGTATACCGGTATTACCTCTCTGGGCGTGTATACCAGTACTACCTCTCTGGGCGTCTATGTGTATACCGGTATTACCTCTCTGGGCGTCTATGTGTATACCGGTATTACTACTCTTGGCGTGTCTGTGTATGCACGTATTTCCACTCTGGGCGTGTATCTGTATACCGATATTACCTCTCTGGGTGTGTATGTGTATACTGGTATTACCTCTCTGGACGTGTATCTGTATACCGATATTACATCTCTGGGCGTGTATGTGTATACTGGTATACTTCTCTGGGCGTGTACGTGTTTACAGGTATTAACTCTGTGGGCGTGTATGTGTACACCGGTATTACCTCTCTGGACGTGTATGTGTACACCGGTATTACCTCTCTGGACGTGTATGTGTATACCAGTATTACCTCTCTGGACATGTATGTCTATACAGGTATTTACTCTCTGGGCGTGTACGTGTATACAGGTATTAACTCTCTGGGCGTGTATGTGTATACCGGTATTACCTCTCTGGGGGTGTATGTGTTTACCGGTATTACCTCTCTGGGCGTGTATGTGTATACCGGTATTACCTCTCTGGACGTGTATGTGTACACCGGTATTACCTCTCTGGACGTGTATGTTTATACCGGTATTACCTCTCTGGGCGTGTATGTGTATACCGGTTTTACCTCTCTGGACATGTATGTGTATACCGGTATTACCTCTCTGTGCGTTTATGTGTATACCGGTATTACCTCTCTGGGCGTGTATGTGTATACCAGTATTACCTCTCTGGACATGTATAGGTGTACGGTACAGGCATACCCCGCATTAACGTACGCAATGGGAGCGGAGCACGTATATAAAGTGAAAATGTACTTAAAGTGAAGCACTGCTTTTTCCCCACTTATCGATGCATGTACTGTATGGCAATCGTCATATACGTGCATAACTGATGTAAATAACGCATTTGTAACAGGCTCTATAGTCTCTCCATTTGCGCACAGCTTCGGTACAGGTAGGGAGCTGGTATTGCTGTTCAGAACGTTGTTCAGGACGTGCTGACAGGTGTATGCGCGAGCTGCCGTTTGCCTATTGGGCGATATGTCCTTACTCGTGAGTGTACTTAAAGTGAGTGTCCTTATACCGGGGTATGCCTGTATTACCTCTCTAGGCGTATATGTGTATACCGGTATTACCTCTCTGGGCGTTTCTGTGTATACCGGTATAACTTCTCTGGGCCTGTATGTGTATACTATATTACCTCTCTGGGCGTGTATGTGTATACCGGTATTACCTCTCTGGACGTGTATGTGTATACTGGTACTACCTCTCTGGACATGTATGTGTATACAGGTATTAACTCTCTCGGTGTGTCAGTGTATACCGTATTACCTCTCTGTGTGTGTATGTGTATACCGGTATTATCTCTCTGGACATGTATGTGTATACCGGTGTTACCTCTCTAGGCGTGTACGTGTATAACGGTATTACCTCTCTGGGCGTGTATGTGTATACCGGTATTACCTCTCTGGGCGTGTATGTATATACCGGTATTACCTATCGGGACATGTATGTGTATACAGGTATTAACTCTCTGGGCGTGTATGTGTATACTGGTATTACGTCTATGTGCGTATATGTGTATACCGGTATTACTTCTTTTGGCGTGTATGTGTATAGCGGTATTACCTCTCTGGGCGTGTATGTGTATACCGGTATTACCTCTCTGGACGTGTATGTGAATACCGGTATTACCTCTCTGGGCGTGTATGTGTATACCGGTATTACCTCTCTGGGCGTGTATGTGTATACCGGTATTACATCTCTGGGCGTGTATGTGTATACTGGTATACTTCTCTGGGCGTGTATGTGTATATCGGTATTACCTCTCTGGGTGTGTATGTGTATACCGGTATTACATCTCTGGACGTGTATGTGTATACCGGTATTACATCTCTGGGCGTGTATGTGCATACTGGTATACCTCTCTGAACATGTATGTGTATAACCGGTATTACCTTTCTGGGCGTGTATGTGTATTCCGGTATTACCTATCTGGGCGTGTATGTGTATATCGTATTATCTCCCTGGGCGTGTGTGTATACAGGTATTAACTCTCTGGGCTTGTATGTGTATACCGGTATTACCTCTCTGGACGTGTATGTGTATGCCGGTATTACCACTCTGGGGGTGTATGTGTATACAGGTATTACCTCTCTGGGCGTTTATGTGTATACCGGAATAACCTCTCTGGGCGTGTATGTGTATAGCGGTATTACCTCTCTGGGTGTGTATGTGTATACCGGTATTACCTCTCTGAGCGTGTATGTGTATACCGGTATTACCTCTCTGGGCGTGTATGTGTATACCGGTATTACCTCTCTGGGCGTGGATGTGTTTACCGGCATTACCTCTCTGGGGGTGTTTGTGTATACCGGTATTACCTCTCTGGGCGTGTACGTTTATACCTGTATTACTTCTCTTTGCGTGTCTGTGTATGCCGGTATTACCTCTCTGGGCGTGTATGTGTATACCGGTATTACCTCTCTGGACATGTATGTGTATACAGGTATTAACTCTCTGGGCCTGTACGTGTATACAGGTATTAACTCTCTGGGCGTGTATGTGTATACCGGTATTTCCTCTCTGGACATGTATGTGTATACAGGTATTAACTCTCTGGGCGTGTACGTGTATACCGGTATTACCTCTCTGGGCGTGTATACCAGTACTACCTCTCTGGGCGTGTACTGTATGTGTATACCGGTATTACCTCTCTGGGCGTGTATGTGTATACAGGTATTACCTCTCTGGGCGTTTATGTGTATACCGGAATAACCTCTCTGGGCGTGTATGTGTATAGCGGTATTACCTCTCTGGGTGTGTATGTGTATACCGGTATTACCTCTCTGAGCGTGTATGTGTATACCGGTATTACCTCTCTGGGCGTGTATGTGTATACCGGTATTACCTCTCTGGACATGTATGTGTATACAGGTATTAACTCTCTGGGCCTGTACGTGTATACAGGTATTAACTCTCTGGGCGTGTATGTGTATACCGGTATTTCCTCTCTGGACATGTATGTGTATACAGGTATTAACTCTCTGGGCGTGTACGTGTATACCGGTATTACTTCTCTTGGCGTGTCTGTGTATGCCGGTATTACCACTCTGGATGTGTATGTGTATACCGGTATTACCGCTCTGAGCGTGTATGTGTATACCGGTATTACCTCTATGGGCGTGTATGTGTATACCGGTATTACCTCTCTGGGCGTGTATGTGTATACCGATATTACATCTCTGGGCGTGTATGTGTATACTGGTATACTTCTCTGAGCGTGTAAGTGTATATCGGTATTACCTCTCTGGACGTGTATGTGTATACCGGTATTACATCTCCGGGTGTGTATGTGCATACTGGTATACCTCTCTGAACATGTATGTGTATAACCGGTATTACCTTTATGGGCGTGTATGTGTATTCCGGTATTACCTCTCTGGACATGTATGTGTATACAGGTATTAACTCTCTGGGCCTGTACGTGTATACAGGTATTAACTCTCTGGGCGTGTATGTGCATACCGGTATTACCTCTCTGGACATGTATGTGTATACAGGTATTAACTCTCTGGGCCTGTACGTGTATACCGGTATTACTTCTCTGGGCGTGTATGTGTATACCGGTATTACCTCTCTGGGCGTGTATGTGTATACCGGCTTTGTACCTGGCATCAACCCTACGTTTCCCTGCCTTTGATCTGGATAAAAGAGACTGCAACGTGGTGTGGACATCACAATATATATGTATATATATATATATATATATATATATATATATCAATCATTATTATATGATATAGCAGTGTACTATAAGCTAGTACTTTCTTACAACCCTGTATTTACATGTCCGATCCCTCACCACCGGGGTTTTAACATTCACTTTGAAAATAAATAACACACCAGAGTTTGATATATGATAAATACAATTTTATTATTTTTGTGTCTTGTTATAGTCTCCCTGAGAGGTAGTTATTCTGACCAATCTTCCTATTTATCCTACTGTAGTCTACAAACTATTGTGTATATCATACCTATTATAGGTTTTGACATTACATTTCATCAGGTTGAGTGCAATTTTCTGGGATCTATTATGATCTTCTTCGATAAGACATTGTATCTAAGTATTGTTCCTCCCAAATGCACCCGTTTGGCGCAGTTATGCGCACAATATATTTGGTTTGAGTGGTGATTCCCCCCTTTTTGGTTATCTATGAGAGAGAGCGAGAAATAGAATGGGGGAGAGACAGCATTAGGAGGAGAGACAGACAGCATGGAGAGGGAGAGACAGACAGAGCATGGGGAGAGGAAGAGACAGACAGAGCATGGGGAGAGAGAGAGACAGCATGGGGAGAGCGCGAGAGACAGCATGGGGAGAGCGCGAGAGACAGCAAGGGGAGAGAGCGAGAGACAGCATGGGGAGAGCGAGAGACAGCATGGGGAGAGGCAGGCACAGTATGGGCGGGATAAAGACAGACTGGAGAGAAGCAGACAGAATGGAGAGAAGAATTGTAAGAGTACTGGAGGGATGGGGAGGGAGAGAGTGGAGGGATGGGGGAGTGAGAAGGATGGGGGGAGAGAATGGAAGGGTTGGGGAGAGAGAGAATAGAGGGATGGGTTTGAGAGAGGCTGGAGGGATGAGGGGAGAGAGAGAGAGAAGAGGGATGGTAGGGAGAGTGGCTGGAGGGGTGGCGTTAAGAGAGAGGATGGAGGGATGGGGGAGAGAGAATAGAGTAATCGTGTTTAGAGAGAGGATGGAGGGATGGGGGAGAGAGAATAGAGTGATCGGGTAAAGAGAGAGGATGGAGGGATGGGGGAGAGAGAATAGATGGATGGGGTAAAGAGAGAGGATGGAGGGATGGGGGAGAGAGAATAGAGTAATCGTGTTTAGAGAGAGGATGGAGGGATGGGGGAGAGAGAATGGAGGGATGGGGGAGAGAGAATGGAGGGGTGGGGGAGAGAGAATAGAGTAATCGTGTTTAGAGAGAGGATGGAGGGATGGAGGAGAGAGAATAGAGTGATCGGGTTAAGAGAGAGGATGGAGGGATGGGGGAGAGAGGATGGAGGGATGGGGGAGAGAGAATGGAGGGGTGGGGTTAAGAGAGAGGATGGAGGGATGGGGGAGAGAGAATAGAGTAATCGTGTTTAGAGAGAGGATGGAGGGATGGGGAGAGAGAATAGAGTGATCGGGTTAAGAGAGAGGATGGAGGGATGGGGGAGAGAGAATGGAGGGATGGTTGGGAGTGAGAGGATGGAGGGATAGAGAATAGAGGGATGGTGGGGAGAGAGTGGCTGGAAGGATGGGGGAGAGAGAATTGAGGGATGGGGAGGGTGAGAGGATGGGGGGAGAGAGGGAATGGAGGGAATGGGGAAGCGAGAGAATGGAGGGATGGAGAGAGAGAGAGAATTGGGGGATGGGGGAGAGTAAGAGGATGGGGGGAGAGAGAGAATGGAGGGATGGAGAGAGAAAGTGGAGGGATGTGGGGAGAGAGAGAATGGAGGGATGGGGAGAGAGAGAATGGAGGGATAGGGGAGAGTGAGAGGATGGGGGGAGAGAGAGAATGGAGGGAATGGGGAAGCGAGAGAGAATGGAGGGATGGAGAGAGAGAGAGAATGGAGCAATGTGGGGAGAGAGAATGGAGGGATGGGGGAGAGAGAATTGAGGGATGGGGGAGGGTGACAGGATGGGGGGAGAGAGGTAATGGGGAAGCGAGAGAATGGAGGGATGGAGAGAGAGAGAGAATTGAGGGATGGGGGAGAGTAAGAGGATGGGGGGAGAGAGAATGGAGGGATGAAGATAGAGAGAGAATGGAGGGATGTGGGGAGAGAGAGAATGGAGGGATGGGGAGAAAGAGAATGGAGGGATGGGGGAGAGTGAGAGGATGGAGGGAGAGAGAGAATGGAGGGATTTCGGAGAGAGAGAATGGAGGGATAGGGGAGAGTGAGAGGATGGGGGGAGAGAGAGAATGGAGGGAATGGGGAAGCGAGAGAGAATGGAGGGATGGAGAGAGAGAGAATGGAGCGATGTGGGGAGAGAGAATGGAGGGATGGGGAGAGAATGAAGGGATGGGGGAGAGTGAGAGGATGGGGGGAGAGAGAGAATGGAGGGAATGGGGAAGCGAGAGAGAATGGAGGGATGGAGAGAGAGAGAGAATGGAGCGATGTGGGGAGAGAGAATGGAGGGATGGGGGAGAGAGAATGGAGGGATGGGGGAGAGTGAGAGGATGGGGGGAGAGAGGGAATGGGAGAATAAATAACCCCTGCTGACCCTCCCCCACCGCCCCCTGACCGTGTCACCCGTAGTCAGGAGGGGAGAGATGCCAGGTAACCAATATGAGGTAAGAGGGGAGCCTGGCCCCCCGGTCATAGCACCCATATTACAGATGTTATCAAATCCCACAATGTTAAAGAAGTATATGCCAATGAAACCATTTAACTGGGAGATACAGGAGCCACAATTCAAGTCATTTAGTAGAAGCTTTTGCTTGAGTTGTGTAACGCGCTGAGCTGGAGATGTACAGAGGAGGGAATAAGCAGGAAGCAGGTCAGCCGGTGAGCTCCGTAATCAGCATTACTTATATCTCCTAAACGTCGTCCCGACCATGTAATGCTGCAGAACAGCCTACACTTCATATACATGATATACTTAACCCTTTCTTTTCGCTCAACTCCAATCTAAATGATTTGTTAATTGGTTTGTAATTAGAGATATATTTGTAGCAGAATCCCATGTATGTTCTTTTTACCTGTTAGATACCTTTTTGTGTAATGAAATATATTACAGATCAGAGGGGCTTCCTGTTGCACTTGTGCTGTTAGCAATAGATAAACCGGATAGAAAAGACACTACACATAGATTTGATTAAATATAGCTTTATTTAATTTAAATAATTTATCTCTTTGCTGGTAGGGGGTCTGCAACACATTACAGAGCGATATAGTAACACACTGAGCAATACATTGCAGGCCCCTCCGGCAGCAAAGGGGTTAAGATCAATGCAGGTAGATCTCACTTCTAATTAATGCACAAAGGGCAGTTTGTCGCTGTGATCCAGAGGAAGGTGAAACATAACCCCTGCTGTGTTGTGGGGGAAACAAATTCCTTCCTGACCCCAGTAAATGGCGATCGGATGATCCCTGGATCACTGTGCAGTGAGATCAGATGGAGCAGCACAGATCAGCGTTGTTATACACAGGGGCACACTCAGTATATAGAGTGGTGATGGGGCGATGGGGCCCCTGTGTGTAATCATAGGGTGATGGGGCGCGTGTGCCCCTGTGTATAACTCACATGATCCCCCATCCCTCTGCATATCTATCACAATCAGGGCCCCCGACAGTTGGGGACAGCCAGGACAACTGTCCCGGGTCTGGGGAGGGCAAGGCCGGCCGGCGCTGCAAGTTGAGCCTGAACCTCTTGCCAGACCCGGCGGCCGGTCCTCTCATGGCTAGGTCCTGGCTCTCCCTCAGCTATAGGCCTCTTCCTTCTCTGTCTCACTTTGAGCTTCCAACGCTGGTGCGCGACGGGCTTCTCTGATGTCAGTGCGATGGAAGTAAGCTTGGTCCAGCTTCAGGCAGCAGAGGAAGGCTTGGCGTGCACGCCAGCATTGGTAGCATGTGGGACAGAGTGGAAGAGTTGGTTTGCCCGAGCATTAGATGCCGGCAACGGCTGGGCGCGCCTGCGCAGTAGGCGCCGGCTCTGGCTGGGGGTTCCTGCGCAGTAGACCGTTGCTACGGCTGGGCGCGCCTGCGCAGTAGATGCCAGCTCCAGCTGGGCGTGCCTACATAGAAGACGCTGGCTCTGGCCGGGCGCGCCAGCGCAGTCGGCTCTGGCTTGGGCACCTGCACAGTAGATGCCAGCTCCATCTGGGAGCACCTGCGCAGTAGACGTACCTGTGCAGTAGGCTCCAGCTGGGCAGGCCTGTGCAGTAGACTCTGACTTGGCATGCATGCGAGCAGACGCCGGCTCCGGCCAGGTGCGCCTGCGCAGTAGATGCCGACTCTGACTGAGGGAGATGGCACAGTAGGATCCGGCTGGGCGAGCCTGCGCAGTAGATGCTGGCTCGGGCCAGGAGCCCTAGCACAGTCGGCTCTGGATGGGCACGCCTGCACAGTAGACGCCAGCTCCGGCGGGGTGTAACGATGTGCTCACCACAAACTAGACGGAACCGCGAGGCTGAGGTGGGGATTTGAGAAAACACCAACCCACAGCCACGAGGGCGCATCTTGATTGTAGATTGGTCAGGGTAGCCGGGTCGGGGTTGGAGAGGTACGGATCGTTGCGGGTAAGCCGAGGTCGGGGAGCCAGAGGTGCGGAGTCCAAGAGAAAAGCTGGGTCGGTACACAGGAGGTCACTGAAGCAGAGCAGGGAAAGGTAGCGAGAGACTGCAAGAAGGCAAGGCACGAGGGAGGTGAACACAGTTAACTGGAACAATGCTCAGCCGCTGAGGGAATGGAGAACAGGGAATAAATAGGAGGACTCACCAATGGGAAGCAGGAAGGAGGAGACTGCAGCGAAAGGTACCAGGTGCAGGAGGCACCTATGCTTTAGAGGAGGAGAGCGTGCGCCCGTGAGTGGGGAAGTGCACGCGACTGCGCGTGTGCAGAGCGTGTCCGTGGCAGGAGTGTAACGCTTGTGCTCCCACGCACAAGCAAAGACAAGGAGGGGGACCCAGTAGCGAGGTTGGGAAGTCGCATGAGACACAAGATAGGAGAACGTTGTCACGCAGCTGGGTAGCGGTGCACTTCATCACGTGAGCATGCCGCGCGCGAGAGAAGCGTGGCACGTCCGGAAGATTGGAGCCATGCTCTGTGGCACAGCTGAACGAGCTGCACGTGCGCGCATGCTCTGTTAGCAAAGCGGAGCCGTGAGCACTCAGGCACCAGCGCGGGGTGTGGGATGCCACTGGTAAGAAGAGAAGGTAGAGCAGAGTCAAAAGCACAAGGTTGCAATGGTTGGTTGCTTCCTGGAGGATGTCCAGCCTCCTTAAAGGCATAGTGCCAGTAACTGAAGAGAAGAGCAATACTAAATTCAAAGTAAGGGTTCTTTAGTTAAATGCTTTGGCCAAAGTATTGTATGCCTGCTACCACGTCAAGGTAAACCCTAATCAGCAGGTCCTACACTACCCGCACGATAGACTAACTTAGTAATAGAAAGAGGAAAGTCCCAGTCTTCCATAAAGCCCAAAGGAGGGCAAGTAGAGGTCCAGAGGAGATCCAAGCAGGAACAGCATGCAATGACAGGAACAGGAGGCATCGAGTACTGGAGTAGTACTGTGCATTACCAGGGCAGATAGCAACTGACTGTTATTTAAGGAGCAGCAGCAGCAGCAGCAGCAGCAGCAGCAGCTGTTGGCAATGAGAGTCAGAGTGAGGCTTACTTCCTGCCAGGAGGAAGAGGGCAGGGTTTGCCAGAAAGCAAGATGGCGTCACTTGCCTCAGTATGCTTGAAGTCACTTCCTGTTGGTGAGATAAGGCAGGGGACGGAGAGCAGGCGCGGCCTCTGCGGAAGTAGGGAAGGGTTCAGAACACGAACAAGGATTAGAGAGTCTTGACTCGCACCTGAAGAGTGGCGCACAACGCGATCAGGGCCGGGGCCAAGCTCCGTGGCACACGAAGAACCGCGTGTGCGCTCTGTAAGGAGAGCGGGAATCTGAGATGTGGCAGGTAAGGAGGGAACACGCCCAGGGAGCGTGTTTCCCGATACCTTTCAGTACCCCCCCTCTTCTGGATCGAACTCTGAGCGATCCATACTAGACTGGGGGGAAACAGTCCATAAAAAGTTCTTACCAAGGCGGCAAGCAAAGTAGGGTTTCTGCAGATTCCAAGGAGCGGCCCGCAGAGAGTCCAGGCCACAGTACAGGAACAAGACAATGGCCAGGAACTATGAACAGGAACTACAGTATAGCAAGACTTTAAAAACTGCCAAACCTGGAAACTACGGAAGCAGCATTCCATGGTCTGTAACTCAAGGGCTCCCTCCTGGAGTAGGAGGAAAAACATTTCTGGACTGTTGAAAGGAAAGGGACTCAAGTCTCCCAACGGTAAAGGGGTTCAGGGACGGCAGAGTCCACCTCGGGGGGTCCGTTTGTTTGGGCTGAGCATAATGTACCGCTGGTGCTCCCACGCACAAGCCAAGAAAAGGAGGGGTCCCAGTACCGAGGTTGGGAAGCCACAGGAGACACGAGATAGGAGAAAGTTCTCATGCAGCTGGGGAGCTGTGCACGGGCGCATCCGGAAGAGTGGAGCCAGGCTCCGTGGCACAGCTGAGCTAGCTGCACGTGCGAGCATGCTCTGTTAGCAGAGCGGAGACGCGCGCACTCAGGCACCAGCGCAGGGTGTGGGATGCCACTGGTAAAAAGAGAAGGTAGAGCAGAGTCAAGAGCACAAGGTTGCAATGGTTGGTTGCTTCCTGGAGGACGTCCAGCCTCCTTAAAGGCATAGTGCCAGTAGCTGAAGAGAAAAGCAATACTAAATTCAAAGTAAGGGTTCTTTAGTTAAATGCTTTGGCCAAAGTATTGTAAGCCTGCTACCACGTCAAGGTAAACTCTAATCAGCAGGTCCTACACTACCCGCACGATAAACTAACCTTAGTAATAGAAAGAGGAAAGTCCCAGTCTTCCAGAAAAGCCCAAAGGAGGGCAAGTAGATAAAGTCCTTTTGTCAGGATGGAATGTGTAAGAGGTGTTTTCTACCCTCTACTGATGTCTATTTTTGATTAAATAAAGCTTTTTTCTTTTACTAATTGCGCTTGGATTGTTTATGGAGAGCAGTGACCGCCCAGACTCTGTTTTTCCTTTTCTGCTTTTACCTTCGCCGGGTTCATGGTGAGCCCCTTGTTAGAGATAATATACCCCAGAAAAGTTGTGGACGCTTGATGGAAGAAGCACTTCTCCAGTTTCGCGTACAGATGATTCTTCCGAAGTCGGAGAAGTACCTGTCTGACATGAGAAACATGCTCCTGTTCAGACTTAGAAAAAATCAATATATCGTCCAAATACATGACCACAAACCGGTTGAGAAGATCCCTGAATACCTCGTTCACGAAGTCCTGGAAGACGGCCGGGGCATTACAGAGTTCAAAGGGCATGACGAGATACTTGTAGTGACCATCATGAGTATTGAAGGCCGTCTTCCATTCATCGCCCTGGCAAATCCTTACCAAGTTGTAGGCCCCCTGGAGATCCAATTTAGTAAAGATATTGGCCCCCTGTAGGTGGTCGAAGAGTTCTGGAATCAGCGGCAGAGGATAACGGTTCTTAATGGTAATTTTATTAAGAACCCTATAGTCAATACAGGGTCTTAGCGATCCGCCCTTTTTTCTTTACGAAGAAGAACCCTGCACCGGCTCACGACGAGGATTTATGGATAAAGCCCTTTTGCAAATTTTCGTGAATATAGTCTCTCATGGCTTTCATCTCCGGAAGTGACAGAGGATAGGACGCAACCCTAGGGGGTACCGAGCCGGGCAATAAGTCAATCGGACAGTCAAATGGACGATGTGGCGGCAAGACCTCAGACCTGTCTTTGTCAAAAAACATCACAGAATTCAGCATAGATCTCCGGCAGACTTGTCCCTACCTCCTTGGGAGTAGTGGCTCCACAGATGCTGTTGGAAGAGACTGAACAGTTCCTGAGACAGAACGGGCTTCATTGGACCAGATTTTTGCATGCTGTCACGGTAGTGCTGCCCGCAGACCAGACCCATCCCTGAACAGCGGTGGGACGTTAGTAACACGCACCCGCAGCAGAGGAAGCGTGTCCGGAGTGTGGTAGTTTACGTAGACAGGCCAGGAGACTTAGTATGGTATTTGTCACGCTGTGCCCACCCCAAACTAGACGAGACCCTCGGTACTGAGGTGGGAAAAGAGTAAACACCACCGACAGGCACAGGAATCTGATCTGGAGTGTGCGTAGTTGCTCGCGCCGGGTCAGGAGCAGGGAGGATAGAGGAGTAGTGAATACTTGCCGAGTTAAGAGTAATAGAAGTACGGAATGTTGGAGGTACTAGTCGCTGGGGTCGGTGCTGGAGAAGGTAGAATAGTCGAGGTCCAAGAGCCGAGTTCAGGTTGGAGAGTTACGGAGGGTCAAGGGTAGCCAAGGTCGGGGGTTCCAGAGAAGCGGTGGTCCAAAGGCAAGCCAAGGTCGGTACACGGGAGATCAAACAAGACAAGGCAGGATATCTAAGAGACAAGAGAGATAAGCACAAGCACAGGAACAGGAAGCTTATGGTCAGCCAATGTGCCAGTGGTACTGCTGAGCCTAAATAGGTGAGACAGCCCAATAGGAGCAAGAGGCGGAACTGGGTCGTGTTCGTGCGGAGCCTGTGATAGGCTATGGTAAGGATGCCAGGTGAGAGTGCTATCAATGGCCTCCAGTCCCACCGGGAACTTTTTGTGAACGAGCGAAATCTAGTTTCTCTCGGCAAAGCTTTGGTCGACAAAATTACCTCTAGAGCCGGAATCTATGGAGGCCACTGTGGACACGAGAAAACCCTCCCCAGAGAGGGTAACCAGGAGCAGAATCCTTGTGAGAGGCCTTATAGCGATAGGGGATAAGGAGAACGTCCCCAACGTAACCCCCCTGGACTGCCCTGGGGTTTTAGAACCCTCCGCCTTCTGTGGGCAATGAAGAGCCTGGTGCCACGGGCTGGCGCAGTACAGACACAGGCCAGTGTCTCGTTAGTCGACAGCTTAAAGCCTCCCAAGTGCATGGGTATGTGGCTCTGGGGGTGAAGAGGTTCTGGTGGATGCTCCTGCGGAGGCGAGACTCCTGGGGCGAACAGTAGACATTGGGCTCTCTCGGACCCCCTCTCTTGCAGCCGTTGGTTGATGCGAATGCAGATCGCGATCAATTCCTCGAGATCAGTCGGACGCTCCTGCGTGGTGAGTTTGTCCTTCAATGACTCAGAGAGGCCATGCCAGAAGGCGCCCGCCAGGGACTCATCATTCTATCCTGTCTCTGCAGCCACGGTCCGAAACTCGAGGGCATACTTGGCGACCAACTGGGTTCCCTGGGCGATATGGAAAAGGGAAGATGCTTCCATCACCTTGCGTCCGGGCGTGTCGAACACTCTGCGGAACTCCCGAGTGAAGAGTCCGATGTCTTGAGTGAGGTCCGGTGTCACATGTTCCCAGATGGGGGAGGCCCAGGCCAGGGCGTCGTCGGTGAGCAACGGAGTGAAATACGCCACTTGGGATTTAGGAAATGGGAAACGAGAAGGCGTAACCTCGAACTGAATAAAACACTGGTTGAGGAACCCTCGGCAACCGTGCTGGTCCCCTGCATAACGGCGGGGCGTAGGAAGTCGAGGTACAGCCGGCAATGACAGCGGGTCTGCTATGAGTCCAGTCGTGGTAGGAACCAGGGAAGGGACCACTGTGGTTGGAGCGGGTGCTTGTTCTGTAAGAAGGCGGAGGCTCTCCTGTAACATGAGCATGCGCTGGTCGTTGTGCTCGAGGTATTGTTCAAGTTTGGAAAATATGTTGGCGTGCGTGCTCAAGACTCGCCCCACCTGTGCTCACCACAAACTAGACGGAACCGTGAGGCCGAGGTGGGGATTTGAGAAAACACCAACCCGAAGCCGCAAGGGCGCCTCTTGATTGCAGATTGGTCAGGGTAGCCGAGTCGTTGTTGGAGAAGTTACGGATCGCTGCGGGTACTTAGCCAAGGTCGTTGTTGGAGAGGTACTGTGACGCTCGTGCTGCCCCCAAACCTGACAGGAACCCGGTACTGAGGTGGAATGGAAGGATACCACGCACCCACAGCAGCGGTGGCGTGCCCGGAGTGTGGTATAGAGCGAAGCTGGACCGGGGGCAAGAAAAAGGGTTAGTCAGGTACTTGCTGAATCCAGAGTAGAAGAAGGTAGAGTGGTTGTGTCCGTAAGCCAAAGGTCTGGGAGTAGAGACAGCTGCGTAATCGAATGTCTATTTGCCTGGTCCAAGGATTAGAGAAGACAGCGTAGTCGAATGTCCAATTGCCAAGTCTGAGGGGTAGAGAAGACAGCGTAGTCGAATTTCCATTTGCCAAGTATGAGGGGTAGAGAAGACAGCGTAGTCGAATGTCCAATTGCCAAGTCTGAGGGGTAGAGAAGACAGCGTAGTCGAATGTCCGTTTGCCAAGTATGAGGGGTAGAGAAGACAGCGTAGTCGAATGTCCGTTTGCCAAGGTCAAGATCCAGAGGAGGTTTGCAGACAATCCAAGGTCAGGAACTCAGGGGCTGAAAAAACAAGAGCTATCCCCCAAGTGCCGTGCACAAGCTGCACGGGTCCTCGCGCGCCCTGTAAGGCAGATGGGCTGGCGCGCGCGACCCGGAAGAAGAGGAGAGGCAGTGTGGAAGATGCCCACGCCAGTGGGGAAATGACGGGGATCCAGGGCAGCCGCGCTGTCTGTTGTGGCAGCAGGTAAAGGAGCGCCGTGGCGGGTCGATCGTGACCGGTGGACCCTTACAGTACCCCCCCCCCCCCCCTCGAGGATCGAACTCCGGACGATCTTCCCAAGGTTTGTGGGGGAACTTTTGGTGAAAGCGTCTTAGTAAAGACGGAGTGTGGAGTTCAGGCTGTGAGACCCAAGAGCGTTCCTCAGGGCCATACCCCTTCCAGTGGACCAAGAACTGGACTTTGCCTCTAGAGATATGAGAGTCAATGATGGACCGGACTTCAAATTCTTGTTGTCCTTGTATAGTAACAGGAGGAGGTCTATGTGAGGAGTGGGAGGACTGAGCACTTTGGATGAACGGTCTCAAGAGGAAAACATGGAAGACGGGTGAGATCTTCATGGAGGGAGGAAGGAGAAGACGATATGCCACAGGGTTAAACTGTTGAAGGATAGAAAAGGGACCCAGGGACCTAGGAGATAACTTCAGAGTAGGCGTCTTCAATCTGATATTTTTTGAAGAGAGCCAAACCTTATCTCCAGGTTTATACTTATGTGCTCCTGACGAAGACGATCTGCCTGTCTCTTCTGCCTCTGGGCCGAATCCCATAATACCCCTTGAATCCTCTTCCATGATCCCTGAAGAGTGGCAATCATAGAATCAGCAGCAGGAACTCCTGAAGTGGGTGTGGGAATAGGGAGCTGATTAGGATTATATCCATAATTTATAAAGAACAGCGACTCCTGTGTGGATTCATTCCTGAGGGAGTTGATGGCGAATTCTGCCCATGGGACTAATTGTGCCCAATTATCCTTAGTCAGAAGAAAAACATCGTAAATATTGTTCCAGGGATTGATTCATGCGCTTGGTTTGGCCATTGGTTTGAGGGTGATACCCAGACGGAAAAAGAAGGGAAATACCTAGACTCTGAGAAAAAGCGTGCCAACATTTCGAGACAAATTGAGTACCACGATCAGAAACAATAGAAAGTGGAATACCATGGATACGAAAAATCTCTTTCAAAAAAATATCAGCCAGTGTGGCAGATTATGGTAACCCCTTGAGGGGAATAAAATGGACCTGCTTGGAAAACCTGTCAATAAGCTACCTACCATACTTCTGACAAAGAAAGGAGTGAACACGGCAGTCCGCCACCTAAAGCACTTCTAGTCTTTGAAACCCTTAAAAGGACATTCTCCACCGCCCCTATTCTACGCCACCCAGATCTCAGACTTCCCTTTACCCTAGAGGCTGACGCTTCGGATATCGGTGCTGGCGCCATCCTTTATCAAAGGCAATCCCCACAGGATAAGCTCCATCCCTGTGGGTTTTTCTCAAAAAAAAATTCTCCAGCACAACAAAATTATGATGTCGGCAATAGAGAACTGGCCTTTAAACTCACCCTACAGGAATGGAGACATCTCTTGGTAGGTACTGAAAACTCCATTTCAATCCTTACCGACCATAAAAACCTGTTGTATATAGAGAACGCACGCCGCCTAGGCTCCGGTGGTCTCTTTTCTTTTCTAGGTTCAATTATTTGATCTTTTTCATCCCCTGATCGAAGAATCAAAAAGTGGATGCGCTCTCACGGCAATTCATGGTCGAAGACAAATCCCAGGAGGTTCCAGAGACGATTCTACCCTCCAAATACATCATTTCGGCAAACTCTTTCAATGTCTTGAATAAGGTTCTGGCAGCACAGGCTAATCTTTCCAGAGATCTCAAGGTGTCGGAGGGTCGTTTGTATGCTGCTCCACGCTTCCAAAGGAAGATACTAGAGTGGGGTCATTCATCCAAGTCCGCCGGTCATCCTGGTATCAAGAAGACTTCCAACCTCATCAGCGAACCTTTTGGTGGCCCAGGATGCTGAGAGATACGGAAGAGTTTGTCAAATCCTGCCCAACTTGTGCCCAGGTCAAGACGACTCGCAGAAAACCGACAGGTCTTTTACAGCCATTACCCATTCCGGAACGCCCATGGAGCCACCTGTCAATGGATTTTATTGGAGAACTTTCCACTTCTAGAGGGATGAACACTATCCTGGTGGTCGTGGATAGGTTTTCCCAGCAGGCCCATTTTATTCCCTCAAAGGGTTACCCAATTCTGCCACCTTGGCAGACGTCTTCGTCAAAGAGATTTTTCGCCTCCACGGGGTCCCACTGAACATTGTTTCCGACCGTGGCTCACAGTTTATCTGTAAGTTCTGGCGAGCCTTTGCCCATAGGATGGACATCACACTTCACTTTTCTTCAGGGTACCACACTCAAACAAAAGGGCAGACCGAGAGAACAAACAAAACACTGAAGCAATACCTGCGCTGCTTTGTCTCCAATAGTCAGGATAATTGAGTGGACATCCTCCCTTGGGCAGAGTTTGCACACAACTCTTTAAAGAACATTTCCACACAGGAATCTGTTTTTTTTAAATTACGGCTTCCATCCAGTATGACTTCCGATTTCTTCAATCCCATCCGGGATCCCGGCAACAAACGACCATATTAAAATCCTACCGGAATCTTGCAGGAAGATCCAAAAGGTACTGGCAGAGGCGATTCGCAGACAAAAGGCACAAGTGGACCGTCACCGCTGAGAGGTGCCTGATTATAAGACAGGAGAATCTGAAAAAAAAACGGTTTATAAGGAACTCCTGGTGGAGGCCTCTCCTATCGGCCTCTCCTGCGCCATATCCATTGCCACAGGGCTCCAAAAACGTTCCTCCCTCTCTGTCTTGGCCCCTCAGATGCATTCACATGGGCTCTTCTGCAAAGCCTGGGGAAGCAGCACTTGAGTCCAGATCTCACGGTCTCTTCCTCTGCGTCTTCCTCTTCCTCGGCTTCTTCCTCTTCCTCGGCTTCTTCCTCTTCCTCGGCTCCCTCCTCCTCCTCTTCTTGCTCCTCTTCCACCGCTTCTTCCTCCTCGGCTTTCTCTTCAGCTTCCTCCTCCTCTTCCTTCTCCTCTTCCCCCTCCTCGTCCTCCTCCTCCACCGCTTCTTGCTCCTCTTCCTCCGCTTCTTCCTCCTCTTCTTCCACTTTGTCGTTCTCGCACTCCTCTTCATCCTCACGCACCATAGATGGTGTATAGTGCACTATGGAGCTGGAGCCGGAGCTGCCGCAGTCCCACGCTGATAGGCTGAACGGCTCCAAAGCCTTGTGATCCCCGACCTGCAGGAGACATAACGTGTGTGTAACCAGGACAGTGATGCTCTGCATCACAAGAGCTCCTCTGCCACTAATACCCCCTCCGCCTCCCCAGAACCCTGTTATACCCCACTCCCAAGGCCCACAACCCTATTATCCTCCCAAGACCAATACCCCATTATACCCACTTCCCCAGACCCAGTACCCTGTTATACCCCCCTCCCCAGGCCCAGTTCCCCGTTATACCCCCTGTGGCGAGAATGGGGTTAATCAGGCCATTAATAAAGGTATTATGCCCGGCTGATTAACCCCAACTCAGGGTTAAAAGTATCTGCATTGCCCTGATGTATTTGCTCCTGTCCCAGCCTTCTTACCCCCAGTTTGCAGCCTATTTCCTGCCTGTCATAATAGAATTACATACAAAGTGTGCTATAAGATTTTCAGGCACAACATGGCGTTGTGAGCGCCGAAGCTGGCGCTGATTGAAGAAGTGTGGCTGTATACGGGTGGTCTGTTTGAAGCATAGGTATCCTTTTTCAAACACGCAAGTTCAATTGAATAAGTGGCTTGCGGTTAGATTTGAAGTGGTTTTTCGACAGAATGCATCCGTACCTTGTTAGCTCACATAACATGAAAGGAGGAAAGTCTATTGCCGTGGGAATTCGGTCAATTGACGTGAGAACTAGGTGAACTTGGTATCTCACAAGAAAGCCTTTCAATTAAGTGGGCTAACTCTCGAACGGAGACTGCTTCCCCTTTATACCCCTATCCCCAGGCCCAGTACCCCCTTATACCCTCTGCCCCAGTACCCGTGATAACCCCCTCCCCAGGCCCAGTACCCTGTAATACCCCCAGGTCCAGTACCCAGTTATACCCACCTCCCCAGACCCCTACCCTGAAGAAGTAGCACTTTCTAGCTACGAAACGCGTAGGATTAACATATACTGTATTAGTAGCCTTTTTAAGGTATTTTATTTGTATATTTGTATATGTATCCATGCATTTGCTGCCACCTTTCCGAGATGCCGCTCGGGTGTCTGTACTGCTAGTCATGCCCCCCCATGTGACGTAATTGTGTTCCTGGGTGTATCGCAATCAATTTTTCTCTACACGAATGGAGTAGCACAACGTTATATATGTGCTGTAGAGACTGATTCGCATTGACCACACACATACAGTAATGTGTCTGCCACAGCCGAGGATTTTTACATCAGCCCAACATATGGTGACCGAATACTGATGACAACAAGGAGGTGCTTCCCCCACGAGACTCCCAACCGATTTGGATGTCCTGTGTAAGCTGCCAATACCTTGAGAGGCCCAGACGCTATCTGGAGATCATAGAGGAATACTTACCAGAGGGACCCTCATCCATCACCCATTCTGATGCCAGCTGTGTGGTAACTTCGTGTATTGTACACGTAAATGCGATTGATCTATAATTTTTATGTACGCAGAATACTTACCCTCTTTTTTTACACTAAAATGTTTTGATATACTTCACTATTTGCGTTTTGCGCTGTTTTTTGTCTTTTTTTACAGCATACACTGGCCCGGTACCCTGTGATACACCCCTCTCCTTGTTCAGTACCCCGTTATACTCAGTCCCAGTATCCAGTTATACCTCCTCTTTGTCAGCCTCCTCCTCATCTTCTTTATCCTCCCACACTATTGATGGCATATAGTGCCCTAAGGAGCTGGAACTGGAGCTCTCAGGGTACCACGCTGACAGGCCAAACGGCTCCACCTCCGTGTGCTCCCCGACCTGCAGGAGACATAACGTCTGTGTAACCAGGACAGTGATACTCTGTATCGCAAGAGCTCGTTGCCATTTATTCCCCACTCCTCAGGCCCAGTACCCATTATACCCCCCTCCCCAGGCCCAGTACCCCTTTATACCCCCAGGCCCAGAAACCTGTTATACCCCCAAGCCCTGGCCCAATACCCCGTTATACCCCCAGGCCAAGTTCCCCATTATACCACCCAGACCCAGTAGCCCGTTATCCCCTCCTCCCCAGGCCCAGTACCCCATGCTACCACCCTCCCCAGGCCCAGTACCCCGTTATAAATGAGGCCCAGTACCCCGTTATATCCCCCTTCCCCAGGCCCAGTACCCCGTTATACCCACCTCCCCAGGCCCAGTACCATTTAAACCCACCTCCCCAGGCCCAGCACACCTTTATACCCCCTCCCAGGACCAGTACCCTGTTATACCCCCTCCCCAGGCACAGTACCCAGTTATACTCCTTTCCCCAAACCCAGTACCCCATTATACCCCCCTCCCCAGGCCCAGTACTCCATTATACCCCCTCCCCATGCCAAGTACCCCGTTATACCGTAACGTACTATTCCATAAATAGTGTCCTGTACAACAGCTAAAAGTACTGTATGTGCAGCTGATTCACAGCTCAGTGATTAACATTCACCTGGAAAGTGCTACTTCCACCTTCCTGTCGAGGGGTATTCTCCGCCCATGCCTGTGATACAGAGGATAGTAATGTGAGCACATGTATTCCTCACTCATAAGCATGTCCTTGCACTGTATGGGAGGTTTGACAGTTAAACCAATTGTCCACAGCACTCAAACAGCAACAATCTTCAACGCAAAGTTGCTTCGCAATGTTAGCAACTTTTCGGAGTAATAGACCCCTTCAAGGCCCGTTTCCATGTCACACTAATGGACAGTGGTACTTCCCTTTAATTAATCCTATCTAAGGAACCTGAATGGTCCATTTGACTCTCCCTTGCAGTCACATATAGGGGCCTATGCTAGTAGCCTTCATAAAGCAACTTGCTGGTTCTATAACGCTTAGGCAGAACCGCGTTCATTTGAGGTCCGGGACCCCCTGCTTCCTGAGATACAGGCCCCATTATAGGGTGCATGTATCTCCTATGCATTTAAATGTCTCGTGTCACATGACCGGATTACATGATCGTGTCACATAACGGGGCCTGTAGCTCAGGCAGCATGTCAACGCGGACCTCAAGTCAACGCGGTTCTGCTACGGAGACCTGCTCATGCACACTAGTATTAAATTTTTTATTAAAACAGCTTCATTTCCTTAGTGGCTGGTTGCAAAGGAAATGAAGGGATTCAACCTCAATAGCCTGTTTATTTGGGGCAGAGGGGGTGGATGGAGGGGGTAGTAGTCCCAGGGAGGGTAAATAGGCCTACCTGGAAGTTTGCGGGAGGAGTTAACCTGCGGAACCGCTATGGTAATGAAGGGGTTAACCAGTACTGCTAGCACCCGCTAGGCCTAAAAATCCATCCTTTGGGCAACTACCCCCTTCATCTAATCCCTCTACCCACAATAAACAAAAACACACAACAACCCTACTACCCACCTCCTCTACCCCCAACAACCCCCCCCCCCCCACAGCCCCCAACACATACAGCACAGTAATGGGCAAAATTACTATTAACGAGATATGGATAATAGTGCATTTGCCCATTCTAAAACCAAAAATTAGCGTCATGACGTCACGTAGCATCCAGTTGCCATGGCAACACGGTGTTATTTGATGCCGCACAGCCATGTTCACTGCAATTGGAGGGGGAATTGCAGAAGAATAACGGACAATGCCAGAGTTGCCGCCACCACACCACACCGCCACCCGCGATTGACAACCCGTACCCCGGAGGTAAGGGCCCAAAACCCGGAATCTCCGGGTCAAACCCGGAGACATGGCAACCCTGGCTATTATCCATATCTGGATAATAGTTATTTTGCCCATTACTGTCTGTATGTGTTGGGGGGGGGGTTGTTGGGGGTAGAGGAGGTGGGTAGAAGGGTTGTTGTGTTTATTTTTCTTAATTGTGGGTAGAGGGATTGGGTGAAGGGGGTAGTAGCCCCAAGGATGGATGTTTAGGTCTACCGGGTGGTATCAGGAGGGGTTAACCCCTTCATTACTTTAGCGATATTAACCGCTAAGGTAATGAAGGGGCTGACTCCACCTACAACCTCCCGCAAGGCCTAAACACCCACCAAGGGCCAAACACCACCTTCACCCACCCCCGCTACCCACAATAAACCTGGCACTGGTAGTTAACCCCTTCATTGTCTTAGCGGTTAGCCGCTAAGGTAATGAAGTTGCCTGTACAGTAAATGCATTTTTCATTAATCTGATTCATGCCGGGGGCCTCCTACGGTGCTGATATTACTGTGTATTAGCTCCCGAGACCCCCGGCATCAATCCGATGAGGAAAAATTCTCCCTCTCTCACCGCCGCCTCAGAAACTTCTTGGCAGCTTCACGACAACTTTTTTTGGCGAGAAGATTTTGGGAGTAAATCGCCATTCTAGAGCCTCGATGTGCCTCGGGCTACTAGAATTGCACCAGTTTGAAAACTGGCGATAAGTGGCTTATTGCCGCTCACTTGTTGATTTGTTTTTGACGGCTGAAAAAATTGGCGATTCAACCCACTTATCAACACTTACTGAATTGCTGTAGGCATTTTTGGCCGATAACAGCTAAAAAGCCTCGATAAGTGGGTTATGAAGGCTACTAGCATAGGCCCCATAATCTCCTATAGTCAGTAGCAGCACACCTCCCGGAGGTCACATGGGAACAGGCCTTGAAGGAGTCTATTACTCCGAAGCATTGCCCCCCTATTATAATCACTGATTGCTGTTTGTGTTTCCATAGTTGTATAGTGTTTTCTCCCTGTGTTAGTCCTGCACTCCTCATTATGTTTCTGTACCATTTATTGGTGATTTGCTGTATAATACATCTTTTCTTTGCATCTTTCTCTTCATGTTCTGACATTTAGGTGGTGGATGTGCACTGCATTTCTGTTGGTATATCTTATGGCTTTCAGCTAACTTATAGCAGGGGTGTGCAAACTGGGGGGCGCTAGGTTTTCCTGATGGGCGGTTGCAGAGGCCTCACGCTCTCCCCCAAGGCATTTAAATGAAATGCCGGGGATCGCGTGAGGCCAAAGTAACTCACTTACCGGGATGCAGATGCATGGTGTGACAAGTTGCTATGCAACGTCACGTCACATGACCCGTCACCATGGCAACACGGCAACACGGCGTCACATACCGCTGCGGGGTCTCACGGGATGTCACATGACCTGGCAGCGTCATTTGACACTAGAAAACGAGATAGGGGGACCTAGCAGGGGGGGCAGCTACAATAGTTTTCACACCCCTTCCTTATAGTATACTGCAATTTATTTTAGTGTTCCTTTACCCCGCCTCATCAGTATGCTCCTGTATGCTCTGGGTAATCACACTTGCAGCAGTTAGGCTCATTATAGCTTGTTCTTCTGTGTATAACTTACACTTATAACTATGCTGTGAGTGGTGTACTATAGATTGTGTACTGATAGCTATTTGTGTGAATTTTGTGCACTTGATGATGCATTAAGGTTGTTAGTACAGATTGTATACTGGGTGTGCTGTACTTTGCACCTGTTATCATTGTACAGCTTTATTCTAGATGTGTTGTTTATTAAACTCTTTTCATTTAGAATAATAGTATTTCTTTATTTTGGGGGTCTTAGTTACCCCAGTGAGATTGTTACTGTTTGAGTGCTGTGGACAATTAGTTTAATTCTATATATTGCTGGAGGAATTAGGGATTCCTCATGTACACTGGCACCGATTCACCTCTTTAAGATTCTTTGTTACTTGCCAAGAGGGTAGGGCTGTTTGTTTTTGTATATATATGTTAGGTTTGAGGGTGTTCATCTAAAAATCCGTGGGCCTACACAGATAAACCATTATGATGGAAACATACTCACAGCAAACTGTAGCGTTATATGTGCTATACAGAAGGGGTACGTGTGTAGTGAGAATGAGGGAGCATGTGTCTTTATATAACCCTTAGTGTGTGTATCTGAGGGAGTGTGTGCTACTGTCTAATAGTTACTGTTTTTGTAAAGCATAACGAGAAGTGTGATTGTGTGTTTATATATATTTCTTGTGGTGTCTTTGTGCTTCTACAAGAGTTTCAATCTGTGGCATTTTAGTGTGATTGTGTGTGAATATAACTGATTGTGCGTTTGTATTTTTGGAGCAGGAACCTGTTAATTCTGTCTGTGTGTGTGTAAGTGGGAGAGAGTGTGCGTGTGTAAGTGGGAGAGTGTGTGCGTGTGCGTGTGCGTGTGTGTGTGTGTATGTATACAGGACCGAAACTCAGTGCTGATATTGTCTCTCATGCTGTGCCAATATATTCTCTCTGTGTGTGTATGCTTTTCAACTGGGGTTCTGCGGCCGCCAGGGTGGGAGAGCTTGGACTCTCCCATGCTGTCCCAGACTCAGCGACATCCCCACATAGCAGTGACCCGGAGCTCAGGGGCAGCAGCCGCCCGGTCACTGCTATACTTCCTCTTCCTGCCTGCTCCAGTCGGTGCCACTGAATAGAGGGAGAGAGAGGATTGGGGGCGTGCTCTCTCGCAGGGGTCTGTCTGTGTGTAAGTGTGAGAGTGTGTGTGTGTGTGTGTGTGCGTGTGTGTAAGTGGGCGAGTGTGGGTGCACGCGCGCAAGGAGGAGAGTGTGAGCGGGATAAGGAGTGTAAGGGGAGAGTGTGTGGGGGAGAAGGAGCATAAGGGGGAGAGTATGAGGGGGAGAAGGAGCGTAAGGGGAAAAGGAGCGTAAGGGGGAGAAGGAGCGTAAGGGGGAGAAGGAGCGTAAGGGAGAGAGTGTGAGGGGGATAAGGAGTGTAAGGGGGAGAGTGTATGGGGGAGAGGCAGCTTAAGGAGGAAGAGAGGGAGAGTATGAGGGGGAGAAGGTGCGTGAGAAGGAGCGAGAGGGGGAGAAGGAGCGCAAGGGGGAGAAGGAGCGTAAGGGGGAGAAGGAGCGTAAGGGGGAGAGTGTGAGAGGGATAAGGAACGTAAGGGGGAGAGTGTGTGGGGGAAAGGGAGCGTAAGGAGGGAGAGGGCAAGAGTGTGAGAAGGAGCATGAGGGGGAGAAGGAGAGTAAGGGGGAGAAGTAGCGTAAGGGGGAGAGTGTGTGAGGGAGAGGGAGTGTAACGAGGGAGAGTGTGAGGGGAAGAGGGAGCGTAAGGAGTGAAGTGAGGTAGGAGAGAGACGCGGCAACAGACAGGGGGCGAGGGTTGGGGTTTCCCAGTATTTCAAATTCATTTGTGAGCACATTCACATATCTTAGACAGGTCTGCAACCCCTGCCTTTCAACCATTATCACCTAGCATACAGTGCTTCCAACGCAGCAAGGGATTCTGGGAAATAACATGCAAATGAGCATATATATATAGAAAAGAGAAGACAGTTGGCACACTACTGACCAGGCAAAAACAGATGCTTATCCCATATGAATAGAACAAAAAGTATATTTACTAGATTGGGGTCCAGAAAAAAAAGAGACAGCACACTGCATTTAGTCTTCAGACAAAAAACTGTATTGAATCACAGGGCACGGCAACCAACGTTTCGGTCACCCAGAGGGACAACCCTGATGAAGGTCCCTCTGGGTGACCGAAACGTTGGTTGCAGTGCCCTGTGATTCAATAAAGTTTTTTGTCTGAAGGCTACATTCAGTGTGCTGTCTCTTTTTTTGCTGGACCCCAATCTGGTAAATATATATATAATATAAAAGATAAAGAAAAAGCGCCCAATCCTTGTATAAAATCAGATATAAAAGGTTTAATATTCCATGGACAGACAAATGCACACTCACACTTTGTCAATAAAATAAAGGCATGTTATGGGACCACACATAGAAAAAACAACAAAACAGGTCGCGCTAACCGATATGTAATTATTAAAATATGTTGATATATAACACCTTATGTATGGACCAATATTCAAACGTAAGGGGCTGCCTAGTGATACAACAAACTGACCCCCTGGTCAGAACAAGTACATGGAAAGGGAATATGTATCTGAAGGCGCCTGTAAGAACAATGATATATAAAAAGACGTCTGTATGAACATATATATAATATTAAAACTGGTTTAGTTACACACAGTGTGTCGAATCATTTTCTTCAAGTGCACAGTCAGGATCCTAAAGGTTTAAAATGTATCGCAATAGAAAGTATTACTCCACATTGGAGAGGAGGAAATGCTGTGAGCCTGTTGGGGAGGAGAGAATCCTTTTGGATTTACGAATTACGTACCCTATCCCCACTAGGCCTAAACGTGGACTTCGATTTGAAGGCTTTCCTGGTTGGATAGTCCTGCACTGCATCAATACATCCCACTTACATGGTATCCATTTTTTGCAATTTGTCCACATTTTTTAAGAACCCATTGCTATTGAATATTTGTCAGACAATATTCTATACATACATAATACCAAGCCTATTATAGTGTATGCATTTTCTGTATTTTCTCTTTTAACCATTTATTGTATGTACAACACCAAGTACTCTCACTTTCATTATAGAGAAAACTCACTAATGTCACTTTATTTTCACATCCAGTTTTTTAGTGTTTTTATTTCTTAGTTCATATATTATTCACACATATAGTGTTTATATGCACTGTTTATTTATTTATTTATAGTTAACACACATATTTGCAGTTTGCTTATTACTTTAAGTGGTCACATCATATTAATCCACACACTTAAGTCACCACACTTTATGTCATATCCACATTATTATTATGTTGTTTTGTATTAGGTAGTTATGTATTAGTTATTTGTATGTCTTGTTTGTGATTCAGCTGAGTCCACAGACCGCAGCAGCACAATTAAATATTGACATGAACTATCTCATTGCGCATGTGTCTGAGCACACAATATTGACTAAGAACTACCTCATTTGCCCGTATGCGCATGTGCACAAGTCTGCAGGTGAAAATAATTCAATTAATTACGGACGCTCTATTTAAGGGACCTTCATGGACTTTTATAATCATATACCCCTGAGGAAGAAAGCGGATAGCTTTCGAAACGCGTAGGGTGGCGGATTTAACACTTCTGCATCTCTGTGTTTGGTGATTTCCCTCCACGACATAGACGAATCAGTGTTTGTTGCTATTCAGATAGTTGGTCGCTTGTGAAAGTGTGTCGAATCTGCTGCTGCTGACCTGGACTAGCTGTACGTCCCCTCCAGTGTGCTGCGTGAGATCATCTGCCCACACGCTGGCTGGCGTGCACACATCCACGGAGACGCCCAGGAGCAGGGAGCAGCTAACATCACCGAGAGGGGATACTCTCTAATATATCCACTACCTGCTTACATCTTCCATCTGGTGAGTGGGCATTGCATCTGAATCCACCGGTGCTGCAGTGTGTCAAAATAATCTTTTATTGTCCATATTATTTTATATGTCTATATGCTATATGAATTGTGTTATTAAATGTTTTTATCCTAATTTTTCACCTATCTGTCCTCTCAGCTGATCTACAGTATGTATAACTAAGGGACTAAACTCCCCATGTAAACGAAAGATAGCTCTCACTGATTACAAAAAAAAGGGAGCAGATTTTATCCTACTCCAGGAAACACACTTCAGTACCACTAGTGCTCCCAAATACTTTGACAAACAATATAACCAAGTATTCCTATCCTCCGCCCTAGAAAAGAAGCGAGGTGTAGCAATCTTAGTTCACAACAGGGTGGGCCTAATAGTAGATAAAGTAAAAAAAGATCGAGAGGGTAGGTTTCTGATGCTTGTAGGATCCATCAACACACTACCCATCACAATAGCCACATTGTATGCCCCAAATACCCACGAGGCTGAATTCTTTAAGAAGACATTCGGCGTCATAAAAAAATTCAGGGAAGGAGCCCTAATCCTAGGGGGAGACTTCAACGTGGCTATGAACACAACTCTAGATCGTTCTAGGCCCCACAAACATAAGACTAACCCTGGATCTTCCGCGCTAGAGCAGGAGCTAAAAGACCTCCAGCTATTGGACGCATGGAGAGAAACCCACCCACTAGAAAAACTCTACACCTTCTATTCACACCCACACGACTCGTTTAGCAGAATCGATTACTTCTTTGTGTCTAGTAGACTGGTCTCCGCGGTCACCCATACGGAGATCCATGATATTTCATGGTCGGACCACGCACCGATCGAGCTAAGGTGCACGCAGATAGGGCTGGAAAGACCGAGAGCAAATTGGAAACTAAACGACTCCCTGCTAAAGATCCCAGACCTTGAGAGAAAGATTAAAGAGGAGATTAAATACTTCTTCAGTGAAAATAAAGATAGCGTTGACTCACATATAACCCTCTGGGAGGCACATAAAGCAACACTGAGGGGGGTTTTGATTAGTATGGGAGCCCGCAAGAAAAAGGAGCGCAACGCAAAAATTATTAAGGTGCAAGCAGAGCTAAAGCAGCACTGGGAACAACATCGAAGGTTACCCAATGCAGCGACCCTGCAACAAATAAAAGACACCCAGACTAAACTAAACCTTCTGCTCACTTCCCAGGCTGAGAAAGCGTTAAGTTGGTCAAAGAGAAGATTTTTCGAGAAGGCAAACAAACCAGATACCTTACTAGCCAATATGATTAATTCCAAAACACGCAATTATAATATCCAAGCGTTACGGCGAGAATCAGGGGAAATTACCGCCAACCCCAAGCAAATTGTAAGGGAATTCAAAGACTTCTACGCAAAACTATATGACGGGGATAAAGTAGCTAGATCTCCAGCGAACACGGAGGCCCTGGTGAATTTTCTAGATAGCTCAAATATACCCTGCCTGAGCGGGGTGGACAGAGAGGTGATGGGTAGAGATTTTACAATGGAGGAACTATCGGAGGTTATGAAAAACCTGAAACCCTCTAAAGCCCCGGGCCCCGACGGGTACTCGAACCTTTACTACAAAAAATTTAGAAAACAACTAGCCCCTTATCTACTCCGTATGTTTAACCAAGTGCTGAACGGCTCCCAGTTCCCTAGCCAAATGCTCCAAGCGTCCATCTCAGTAATACACAAGACAGGGAAAGACCCACAGGACTGTAAAAGTTATAGACCTATATCCCTAATTAATTCGGACATCAAAATTTATTCTAAATTGTTGGCCAATAGATTGAGTCTTATCCTACCCAGACTGGTGCACCCAGATCAAGTCGGGTTTATCCAGGGTCGGCAAGCATCGGATAATACCCGACGGATTATTGATCTGATAGAAATAGCCAATCACAACGATATACCAGTTATGGCGCTCAGTCTGGATGCGGAAAAAGCATTTGATAGGATAGACTGGCCATACTTGGAAGCCACGCTTGGAGCGTTCGGAATGGGTGACAAATTAACAAAAGCTATATTTGCGCTATATTCGACCCCGTCGGCTAGGGTTACCCACCAGGGTTTCGCTTCAGAACCCTTCCAAATTAAGAGTGGTACGCGACAGGGATGCCCGCTCTCCCCCCTCCTCTTTGCATTGTGTATGGAGCCGCTGGCGGCTCAGATACGGGATAGCAAAGACATCTCAGGTATTGCCATCGGAAACCAGACGCATAAGGTGGCACTCTATGCGGATGACGTGTTCCTGACAGTATCCAGGCCCCTCACCTCCTTGCCGAACCTGCTCGATCTGCTGGGACGTTTCAATAGGGTCTCCGGGTTCAAAATCAATCAGAGCAAATCGGAGGCTATTAACATAAACCTCCCTAAACACGTAGAAAAACTAATTGCCCTTAACTTCAATTTCCGCTGGCAAAAACAGCAAGTTAAATACTTGGGGGTCAATATCACGCGGACATATAATACAATTGGCCAAGCTAACTACCCGCGACTGATGCGGACCCTGAGAGAGGATCTCCATAAGTGGGCCAAAAATAAAATTTCATGGATTGGCAAAATCCACTGCGTAAAAATGAACTTGCTCCCTCGCCTCTTGTATCTCTTTCAAACACTCCCAGTGCCGTTAAGTTTGAAGGAAACTCTCTCCCTCCAAACTGAGATAGATAAGTTTATCTGGGGAGGCAAAAAGGCGAGAGTGAGCAAACAGATAATGCGCACACAAACGGGGGCGGGAGGGCTAGCAGTACCTTGTTTGTTGTCATACTATCGAGCGGCCCAATTATGTCAAATTGTGCAATGGCACACTAACCCCGACTCTAAAAGATGGGTCGCGTTGGAACGAGAGGCATGCTCCCCATTGAAACTAGAGCACCTGATTTGGTACCCTAAGAAGGTGCGAAATAGCACCAAACTGCCGCTATCCTCAATGACCAACTCGCTGTTAATCTGGGAAAGCACAAGGCTCAAATATGGCCTGACCAGCAGGGCATCGGGCATGACACCAATTTGGAATAACCCCCTCTTTGCTCCAGGCCAGTACAGCACAGATTTTTCTATCTGGAAACAAAATAACATAAAGCGATTGATCGATCTGGAGGGAAGACAAGGAATAAAAATCTTCGAAATAGTCAAATCAGACTATCATATCCCCAACGCCGAGATCTTTAGGTACGTCCAGATCAGGGCGTTCTATCAAAAAGTTCAGCCAAAATCCCCTATGACAAATTTCGAAAAGCTCTGTCGATCAGGGACATCCACGGTGAGACTCACATCGCAGATGTATAAAGAAGTGACCGGTTCTAGCACGACAGTAAAGGACAAAACCAGATATATGACCCAATGGGAAACAGACCTAGGAGAGGAGCTGGAGGTAGAGGACTGGACAAAGATAGTGACGGCGACCTCCAAGAGTTCAATGTGCACGACCTTAAGGGAGAACGCATATAAAGTAATGATGCGCTGGTATCACACTCCCACAAAATTAGCTAAATTTCTGCCCAGTTACTCCCCATTGTGTCCAAGACAATGTGGACAGCAGGCAGATTTGTTGCACATGCTGTGGTCCTGCCCCAAAATCGTCCCAGTCTGGGACTCAATTAAAGACTGGTTGAACATTATCACAGGTAAACCCGTCCCATTAGATCCATGGCTGTTCCTCCTGAACAGACCAGCAACCGGGTTCACTAAAGGAGAAAATAAGTTGATAGCTCACTTTGCTATGGCGATGAGGGGGGAGACTGCAGCACGCTGGAAACAGAACATAATTCCCTCAATCCCAAATATTAGACATAGAATTTGGACGGTATGCCAGATGGAAATGCTGACAAGCTTGGTCAATGACACTGGCGAAAATTTTGAAAAAGTCTGGGCACCATGGTTAGCCCAGAAAGAAATCCAGGGAGTGGAGAGGACCTCAATTTGGCCTTGATAGGGACAAATGCGTTCTCCCATGAGGAAGTGCTTAACGGTGGAACCCGTACCACACTTAGATGCACGTAGCACCCCCCCGCCTCCTCCCCCCCCCCACTCCAAAACCCCGCCGACCCCAAGAGGGACCTATAAGAAAATGAGAGAGACAAACTAGTCAAAAGTTAGAGGTCCTACGGGGTATGCACAAAGTCCTCAGACGCAGAGAACCAGCATGAGAGAGGCAGAGGCGGAATCATGGAAGGAGACCCCCCGAACTCCCCCCCCCCTCCTTCTCTCTCTTCTTCTCCCCCTCTTTTGGTTTGTCTCTCCCCTCCGACTTCTGGCCGGAGACCCCCCCCTGTCTGTCTGTCCGTCTACCCCGTATGTCCAAAACCCTCTACCCAATTACAAAGTGGAATGACACATGCAGTAAGCTGATAATATTTGTTCTTACGAGCTTTTTCACTGTATGTATATTATGTACGGAACAAAATAATAAAAAATATAAGTTGAAAAAAAAAAAAAAAAAATCTTTTATTGTCCATATTAGAACGGAATCACCTTGTGCCAGGAGGGAAGATGAATCAGCGGGCACTACGGTGCAGGAAATACTCGGAGAGGCTGGACTGTACTGCCGAAAAAATCCTTTATTCAAACATTGTTTTAAAAATTAAGAGGAGGGAAGAGAACCCCTGCACCTCTAACGCGTTTCACTCGTAATCGAGCTTTCTCAAAGAGTGACAATACCTGAGCGCCAGACACTAAAATACCGGATATCCACCGGACGTGACGTCACTCAACCAATTGGATGTCTGTAACTCACAGATGGCATTGTGGGAACAAGACTCTCATGGTTGTAGTGCGCACGCGCGGCGTATCCAAGCATTGCTGTCATGCGCAGTACTAGCTAAAATTAAAAACAAAAGAATATAAAGTTAAGCAAGCCGTTGTTACCATACATTGAATTACAATTGGTTATTATGTATCATATAAATATATACAGTAAATAATCACTAATTCATTTGTTTAAGTGATTATATATCGCTAACATGTTCTTGCATATGAAAAATTAATGAAAACATTTATTAAAAACAAGTAAAGGCAAGGGTTATTCATGACTATTTTCCAATACATTAAAGTGTATCATATTAAATTCAGTCTATAGTGTGCATATCACAGAAGTGCAATAAAGACATATTCAAGTCTAATCAGGGGATATTTTTGTGGCAGTAACGGTATTCTTTTTATTATTCTCTATATATCATTGAAATCCCAAAAGTTCTAATTTGTGATTAGAATCTAATTATCCTACAAGAGTAAACATGAGGATGTATAAGGGTATGAAATACCTTAATTTCGTACCATGAAAGAGAAGAGTATGTCATAGAGTAGATAGTAGCTTTACATTTGTATTTTGTATTATTAACATACACAAGTATGTGTATGCATCTCTTGATTTGAAGTCAGGGATGAACAATAGCTAATCAAGACTGTGTCCTGGCAGAGCTATAGGTACCGAACAACACGTGAAGGAACACTTTTGTGTGCATGCATGCGACCACGCAAACTTGAATGCATGAACACACAAAGGGGTATTTGGATTCTGAGATTCCCAATGGCAAGAAAACCCATAGGAGGTTTCCCCCAAGGGAAATACAACCAAAAAAAATTAATAATAATATATATTTTTATTTCTCAGGAAGATCTTTGGGAAGAGATTCTTAAAAAAGGATCTCTTGGGAGATATACTAAAGAAAATGTTTTATCTCCCAGTCGACGTTGATACCTTTTGGTGTCATGGTATCAAGTGTGAAGATCCAGAACATTTCCTTCTGATTTAGGATGCTCTGACGATCTCCACGTCTGACTGGGAGTGGAATATGTTCTATCCCACTAAAGGTGAGAAGATTTAATTTCCCTTGTGGACATTCCAGAAAGTGTCTTGCCACTGGGAATCTCTGGTCCCTGTTCTTTATACTTCTAATGTGCTCCATTAGTCTGAGCTTTAATGGACGTATCGTTCGGCCCACGTAGCTCATGCCACAACCACATGTCAAGACATATATGACGTAGCTGGTGTTGCATGTAATGAAACTCCTCAGTCTGATTTTTTGGTTATTGATTTTTGAATGTATTGCCTTGATGGATTTGGCATATGTGCAAGCTTTACAAAAGCCACATTTATAGAAGCCTTTCGGAGGAATAAAGCCCTTAGTTTTTTTCTGTGAATTTTTATACAAACTAGGGGAAATATAATTTGACAATGTTTTTGCTTTTTTGAATACAAATTTTGGTAGTTCCTCAACATGAGGCTTGAGCTTGGTGTCTAATGTCAGAATATTCCAGTGTCTGGCTACTATAGAGCGGATGGAGTTGGCATGTCTACTGTGTTGAGTAATAAAAAACAACGGTGTAGTAGTTTTATTACAATCTGATGTCTTTTTCTTTTTATTCAGTAAGTTTTTACGTGGAGTGTGGTATGCGTATTCAAAAGCTCCCTGTAGGTCCTTCTTGTTGTATCCTCTATTGAGAAATCTTATAGCGAGTTCTTTGGATTGATTTACAAATTGATCTGTGGTTGAGCAGATGCGTTTTAGCCTTAAGAATTGTCCTTTTGGTATGCCTTTGATTAAGGAGTGGGGATGACCACTATCTGCTTTAAGGAAAGTATTCCGCGAGTTTGATTTCCTATATATGTTAGATTGGATAGATTGACATGAATCAACATATAGCGATAAGTCTAAATACTCAATTTTTTGGTGGTGATAAGAATAAGTGAATTTCAGATTATAATTGTTTTTGTTTAATTGGTCCACAAACTTCGTCAGTGATCTTGTGTCACCTTCCCAGATGAGAAACAGATCGTCAATGTATCTCCGATAGAATTTAATGTTGTTACGGAAGGAGTTATTGTGACTAAAAATGTGCAAGTGCTCCCAATAGCCCATAAACAAATTTGCATAGGAGGGTGCAAATGAAGTACCCATAGCTGTGCCTCGTGTCTGTAAGTAATAAGTAGTGTCAAACAAAAAATAATTATGAGTGAGTAAGTATAGAATGGATTCTAAAATGAATGTGTTCTGTGCT
Organism: Ascaphus truei; assembly: GCF_040206685.1. Lineage (NCBI taxonomy): Eukaryota > Metazoa > Chordata > Amphibia > Anura > Ascaphidae > Ascaphus > Ascaphus truei. Next base: position 2,811,853 of record NW_027456730.1, on the reverse strand, counting down.
GGTGATAAAGACGAGTGGTTAAGATAGTGTTGTGTTGCTGTAATCCCTTGTGAATGATCAATAATTGTGTAGAGGGATGTGACATCAAGGGTAACCCACAAATAATTAGAAGACCAAGTGAAAGTTGAAAGTAAATTGAGTATTAGGGTTAGGGTAAAAAATCCTTTATTCAAACATTGTTTTAAAAATTAAGAGGAGGGAAGAGAACCCCTGCACCTCTAACGCGTTTCACTCGTAATCGAGCTTTCTCAAAGAGTGACAATACCTGAGCGCCAGACACTAAAATACCGGATATCCACCGGACGTGACGTCACTCAACCAATTGGATGTCTGTAACTCACAGATGGCATTGTGGGAACAAGACTCTCATGGTTGTAGTGCGCACGCGCGGCGTATCCAAGCATTGCTGTCATGCGCAGTACTAGCTAAAATTAAAAACAAAAGAATATAAAGTTAAGCAAGCCGTTGTTACCATACATTGAATTACAATTGGTTATTATGTATCATATAAATATATACAGTAAATAATCACTAATTCATTTGTTTAAGTGATTATATATCGCTAACATGTTCTTGCATATGAAAAATTAATGAAAACATTTATTAAAAACAAGTAAAGGCAAGGGTTATTCATGACTATTTTCCAATACATTAAAGTGTATCATATTAAATTCAGTCTATAGTGTGCATATCACAGAAGTGCAATAAAGACATATTCAAGTCTAATCAGGGGATATTTTTGTGGCAGTAACGGTATTCTTTTTATTATTCTCTATATATCATTGAAATCCCAAAAGTTCTAATTTGTGATTAGAATCTAATTATCCTACAAGAGTAAACATGAGGATGTATAAGGGTATGAAATACCTTAATTTCGTACCATGAAAGAGAAGAGTATGTCATAGAGTAGATAGTAGCTTTACATTTGTATTTTGTATTATTAACATACACAAGTATGTGTATGCATCTCTTGATTTGAAGTCAGGGATGAACAATAGCTAATCAAGACTGTGTCCTGGCAGAGCTATAGGTACCGAACAACACGTGAAGGAACACTTTTGTGTGCATGCATGCGACCACGCAAACTTGAATGCATGAACACACAAAGGGGTATTTGGATTCTGAGATTCCCAATGGCAAGAAAACCCATAGGAGGTTTCCCCCAAGGGAAATACAACCAAAAAAAATTAATAATAATATATATTTTTATTTCTCAGGAAGATCTTTGGGAAGAGATTCTTAAAAAAGGATCTCTTGGGAGATATACTAAAGAAAATGTTTTATCTCCCAGTCGACGTTGATACCTTTTGGTGTCATGGTATCAAGTGTGAAGATCCAGAACATTTCCTTCTGATTTAGGATGCTCTGACGATCTCCACGTCTGACTGGGAGTGGAATATGTTCTATCCCACTAAAGGTGAGAAGATTTAATTTCCCTTGTGGACATTCCAGAAAGTGTCTTGCCACTGGGAATCTCTGGTCCCTGTTCTTTATACTTCTAATGTGCTCCATTAGTCTGAGCTTTAATGGACGTATCGTTCGGCCCACGTAGCTCATGCCACAACCACATGTCAAGACATATATGACGTAGCTGGTGTTGCATGTAATGAAACTCCTCAGTCTGATTTTTTGGTTATTGATTTTTGAATGTATTGCCTTGATGGATTTGGCATATGTGCAAGCTTTACAAAAGCCACATTTATAGAAGCCTTTCGGAGGAATAAAGCCCTTAGTTTTTTTCTGTGAATTTTTATACAAACTAGGGGAAATATAATTTGACAATGTTTTTGCTTTTTTGAATACAAATTTTGGTAGTTCCTCAACATGAGGCTTGAGCTTGGTGTCTAATGTCAGAATATTCCAGTGTCTGGCTACTATAGAGCGGATGGAGTTGGCATGTCTACTGTGTTGAGTAATAAAAAACAACGGTGTAGTAGTTTTATTACAATCTGATGTCTTTTTCTTTTTATTCAGTAAGTTTTTACGTGGAGTGTGGTATGCGTATTCAAAAGCTCCCTGTAGGTCCTTCTTGTTGTATCCTCTATTGAGAAATCTTATAGCGAGTTCTTTGGATTGATTTACAAATTGATCTGTGGTTGAGCAGATGCGTTTTAGCCTTAAGAATTGTCCTTTTGGTATGCCTTTGATTAAGGAGTGGGGATGACCACTATCTGCTTTAAGGAAAGTATTCCGCGAGTTTGATTTCCTATATATGTTAGATTGGATAGATTGACATGAATCAACATATAGCGATAAGTCTAAATACTCAATTTTTTGGTGGTGATAAGAATAAGTGAATTTCAGATTATAATTGTTTTTGTTTAATTGGTCCACAAACTTCGTCAGTGATCTTGTGTCACCTTCCCAGATGAGAAACAGATCGTCAATGTATCTCCGATAGAATTTAATGTTGTTACGGAAGGAGTTATTGTGACTAAAAATGTGCAAGTGCTCCCAATAGCCCATAAACAAATTTGCATAGGAGGGTGCAAATGAAGTACCCATAGCTGTGCCTCGTGTCTGTAAGTAATAAGTAGTGTCAAACAAAAAATAATTATGAGTGAGTAAGTATAGAATGGATTCTAAAATGAATGTGTTCTGTGCTGGTGATAAAGACGAGTGGTTAAGATAGTGTTGTGTTGCTGTAATCCCTTGTGAATGATCAATAATTGTGTAGAGGGATGTGACATCAAGGGTAACCCACAAATAATTAGAAGACCAAGTGAAAGTTGAAAGTAAATTGAGTATTAGGGTTAGGGTAAAAAATCCTTTATTCAAACATTGTTTTAAAAATTAAGAGGAGGGAAGAGAACCCCTGCACCTCTAACGCGTTTCACTCGTAATCGAGCTTTCTCAAAGAGTGACAATACCTGAGCGCCAGACACTAAAATACCGGATATCCACCGGACGTGACGTCACTCAACCAATTGGATGTCTGTAACTCACAGATGGCATTGTGGGAACAAGACTCTCATGGTTGTAGTGCGCACGCGCGGCGTATCCAAGCATTGCTGTCATGCGCAGTACTAGCTAAAATTAAAAACAAAAGAATATAAAGTTAAGCAAGCCGTTGTTACCATACATTGAATTACAATTGGTTATTATGTATCATATAAATATATACAGTAAATAATCACTAATTCATTTGTTTAAGTGATTATATATCGCTAACATGTTCTTGCATATGAAAAATTAATGAAAACATTTATTAAAAACAAGTAAAGGCAAGGGTTATTCATGACTATTTTCCAATACATTAAAGTGTATCATATTAAATTCAGTCTATAGTGTGCATATCACAGAAGTGCAATAAAGACATATTCAAGTCTAATCAGGGGATATTTTTGTGGCAGTAACGGTATTCTTTTTATTATTCTCTATATATCATTGAAATCCCAAAAGTTCTAATTTGTGATTAGAATCTAATTATCCTACAAGAGTAAACATGAGGATGTATAAGGGTATGAAATACCTTAATTTCGTACCATGAAAGAGAAGAGTATGTCATAGAGTAGATAGTAGCTTTACATTTGTATTTTGTATTATTAACATACACAAGTATGTGTATGCATCTCTTGATTTGAAGTCAGGGATGAACAATAGCTAATCAAGACTGTGTCCTGGCAGAGCTATAGGTACCGAACAACACGTGAAGGAACACTTTTGTGTGCATGCATGCGACCACGCAAACTTGAATGCATGAACACACAAAGGGGTATTTGGATTCTGAGATTCCCAATGGCAAGAAAACCCATAGGAGGTTTCCCCCAAGGGAAATAGAACCAAAAAAAATTAATAATAATATATATTTTTATTTCTCAGGAAGATCTTTGGGAAGAGATTCTTAAAAAAGGATCTCTTGGGAGATATACTAAAGAAAATGTTTTATCTCCCAGTCGACGTTGATACCTTTTGGTGTCATGGTATCAAGTGTGAAGATCCAGAACATTTCCTTCTGATTTAGGATGCTCTGACGATCTCCACGTCTGACTGGGAGTGGAATATGTTCTATCCCACTAAAGGTGAGAAGATTTAATTTCCCTTGTGGACATTCCAGAAAGTGTCTTGCCACTGGGAATCTCTGGTCCCTGTTCTTTATACTTCTAATGTGCTCCATTAGTCTGAGCTTTAATGGACGTATCGTTCGGCCCACGTAGCTCATGCCACAACCACATGTCAAGACATATATGACGTAGCTGGTGTTGCATGTAATGAAACTCCTCAGTCTGATTTTTTGGTTATTGATTTTTGAATGTATTGCCTTGATGGATTTGGCATATGTGCAAGCTTTACAAAAGCCACATTTATAGAAGCCTTTCGGAGGAATAAAGCCCTTAGTTTTTTTCTGTGAATTTTTATACAAACTAGGGGAAATATAATTTGACAATGTTTTTGCTTTTTTGAATACAAATTTTGGTAGTTCCTCAACATGAGGCTTGAGCTTGGTGTCTAATGTCAGAATATTCCAGTGTCTGGCTACTATAGAGCGGATGGAGTTGGCATGTCTACTGTGTTGAGTAATAAAAAACAAAGGTGTAGTAGTTTTATTACAATCTGATGTCTTTTTCTTTTTATTCAGTAAGTTTTTACGTGGAGTGTGGTATGCGTATTCAAAAGCTCCCTGTAGGTCCTTCTTGTTGTATCCTCTATTGAGAAATCTTATAGCGAGTTCTTTGGATTGATTTACAAATTGATCTGTGGTTGAGCAGATGCGTTTTAGCCTTAAGAATTGTCCTTTTGGTATGCCTTTGATTAAGGAGTGGGGATGACCACTATCTGCTTTAAGGAAAGTATTCCGCGAGTTTGATTTCCTATATATGTTAGATTGGATAGATTGACATGAATCAACATATAGCGATAAGTCTAAATACTCAATTTTTTGGTGGTGATAAGAATAAGTGAATTGCAGATTATAATTGTTTTTGTTTAATTGGTCCACAAACTTCGTCAGTGATCTTGTGTCACCTTCCCAGATGAGAAACAGATCGTCAATGTATCTCCGATAGAATTTAATGTTGTTACGGAAGGAGTTATTGTGACTAAAAATGTGCAAGTGCTCCCAATAGCCCATAAACAAATTTGCATAGGAGGGTGCAAATGAAGTACCCATAGCTGTGCCTCGTGTCTGTAAGTAATAAGTAGTGTCAAACAAAAAATAATTATGAGTGAGTAAGTATAGAATGGATTCTAAAATGAATGTGTTCTGTGCTGGTGATAAAGACGAGTGGTTAAGATAGTGTTGTGTTGCTGTAATCCCTTGTGAATGATCAATAATTGTGTAGAGGGATGTGACATCAAGGGTAACCCACAAATAATTAGAAGACCAAGTGAAAGTTGAAAGTAAATTGAGTATTAGGGTTAGGGTAAAAAATCCTTTATTCAAACATTGTTTTAAAAATTAAGAGGAGGGAAGAGAACCCCTGCACCTCTAACGCGTTTCACTCGTAATCGAGCTTTCTCAAAGAGTGACAATACCTGAGCGCCAGACACTAAAATACCGGATATCCACCGGACGTGACGTCACTCAACCAATTGGATGTCTGTAACTCACAGATGGCATTGTGGGAACAAGACTCTCATGGTTGTAGTGCGCACGCGCGGCGTATCCAAGCATTGCTGTCATGCGCAGTACTAGCTAAAATTAAAAACAAAAGAATATAAAGTTAAGCAAGCCGTTGTTACCATACATTGAATTACAATTGGTTATTATGTATCATATAAATATATACAGTAAATAATCACTAATTCATTTGTTTAAGTGATTATATATCGCTAACATGTTCTTGCATATGAAAAATTAATGAAAACATTTATTTTTGTTACAGTTAAATAATATTCTTGACTTTGGTGTCATCCTGCAGGTCCTGAGCGAAAAAGAAAAAAGCTTCCTGTCTGTCCAGAGTCCAGTGATCCCCATCTTCCACCATCTCCCAAAGATCCATAAAACTCTGGTCGACCCTCCCGGACGACCAATAATATCGAGTATTGGATCTTTGGGAGATGGATTATCAAGGTACATTGATATTTTTTTGCAGCCACTGGTTCACGAACTTCCGTCATATCTTCAAGATTCCACTGATTTACTCAATTTACTTTCAACTTTCACTTGGTCTTCTAATTATTTGTGGGTTACCCTTGATGTCACATCCCTCTACACAATTATTGATCATTCACAAGGGATTACAGCAACACAACACTATCTTAACCACTCGTCTTTATCACCAGCACAGAACACATTCATTTTAGAATCCATTCTATACTTACTCACTCATAATTATTTTTTGTTTGACACTACTTATTACTTACAGACACGAGGCACAGCTATGGGTACTTCATTTGCACCCTCCTATGCAAATTTGTTTATGGGCTATTGGGAGCACTTGCACATTTTTAGTCACAATAACTCCTTCCGTAACAACATTAAATTCTATCGGAGATACATTGACGATCTGTTTCTCATCTGGGAAGGTGACACAAGATCACTGACGAAGTTTGTGGACCAATTAAACAAAAACAATTATAATCTGCAATTCACTTATTCTTATCACCACCAAAAAATTGAGTATTTAGACTTATCGCTATATGTTGATTCATGTCAATCTATCCAATCTAACATATATAGGAAATCAAACTCGCGGAATACTTTCCTTAAAGCAGATAGTGGTCATCCCCACTCCTTAATCAAAGGCATACCAAAAGGACAATTCTTAAGGCTAAAACGCATCTGCTCAACCACAGATCAATTTGTAAATCAATCCAAAGAACTCGCTATAAGATTTCTCAATAGAGGATACAACAAGAAGGACCTACAGGGAGCTTTTGAATACGCATACCACACTCCACGTAAAAACTTACTGAATAAAAAGAAAAAGACATCAGATTGTAATAAAACTACTACACCTTTGTTTTTTATTACTCAACACAGTAGACATGCCAACTCCATCCGCTCTATAGTAGCCAGACACTGGAATATTCTGACATTAGACACCAAGCTCAAGCCTCATGTTGAGGAACTACCAAAATTTGTATTCAAAAAAGCAAAAACATTGTCAAATTATATTTCCCCTAGTTTGTATAAAAATTCACAGAAAAAAACTAAGGGCTTTATTCCTCCGAAAGGCTTCTATAAATGTGGCTTTTGTAAAGCTTGCACATATGCCAAATCCATCAAGGCAATACATTCAAAAATCAATAACCAAAAAATCAGACTGAGGAGTTTCATTACATGCAACACCAGCTACGTCATATATGTCTTGACATGTGGTTGTGGCATGAGCTACGTGGGCCGAACGATACGTCCATTAAAGCTCAGACTAATGGAGCACATTAGAAGTATAAAGAACAGGGACCAGAGATTCCCAGTGGCAAGACACTTTCTGGAATGTCCACAAGGGAAATTAAATCTTCTCACCTTTAGTGGGATAGAACATATTCCACTCCCAGTCAGACGTGGAGATCGTCAGAGCATCCTAAATCAGAAGGAAATGTTCTGGATCTTCACACTTGATACCATGACACCAAAAGGTATCAACGTCGACTGGGAGATAAAACATTTTCTTTAGTATATCTCCCAAGAGATCCTTTTTTAAGAATCTCTTCCCAAAGATCTTCCTGAGAAATAAAAATATATATTATTATTAATTTTTTTTGGTTGTATTTCCCTTGGGGGAAACCTCCTATGGGTTTTCTTGCCATTGGGAATCTCAGAATCCAAATACCCCTTTGTGTGTTCATGCATTCAAGTTTGCGTGGTCGCATGCATGCACACAAAAGTGTTCCTTCACGTGTTGTTCGGTACCTATAGCTCTGCCAGGACACAGTCTTGATTAGCTATTGTTCATCCCTGACTTCAAATCAAGAGATGCATACACATACTTGTGTATGTTAATAATACAAAATACAAATGTAAAGCTACTATCTACTCTATGACATACTCTTCTCTTTCATGGTACGAAATTAAGGTATTTCATACCCTTATACATCCTCATGTTTACTCTTGTAGGATAATTAGATTCTAATCACAAATTAGAACTTTTGGGATTTCAATGATATATAGAGAATAATAAAAAGAATACCGTTACTGCCACAAAAATATCCCCTGATTAGACTTGAATATGTCTTTATTGCACTTCTGTGATATGCACACTATAGACTGAATTTAATATGATACACTTTAATGTATTGGAAAATAGTCATGAATAACCCTTGCCTTTACTTGTTTTTAATAAATGTTTTCATTAATTTTTCATATGCAAGAACATGTTAGCGATATATAATCACTTAAACAAATGAATTAGTGATTATTTACTGTATATATTTATATGATACATAATAACCAATTGTAATTCAATGTATGGTAACAACGGCTTGCTTAACTTTATATTCTTTTGTTTTTAATTTTAGCTAGTACTGCGCATGACAGCAATGCTTGGATACGCCGCGCGTGCGCACTACAACCATGAGAGTCTTGTTCCCACAATGCCATCTGTGAGTTACAGACATCCAATTGGTTGAGTGACGTCACGTCCGGTGGATATCCGGTATTTTAGTGTCTGGCGCTCAGGTATTGTCACTCTTTGAGAAAGCTCGATTACGAGTGAAACGCGTTAGAGGTGCAGGGGTTCTCTTCCCTCCTCTTAATTTTTAAAACAATGTTTGAATAAAGGATTTTTTCGGCAGTACAGTCCAGCCTCTCCGAGTATTTCCTGCACCGTAGTGCCCGCTGATTCATCTTCCCTCCTGGCACAAGGTGATTCCGTTCTGTTTACACTCAGCTGGAGCACACTGACCCGGTAACATCCAAAGATATACGTGAGTAAAACAATGCTTTAAGTGAGCTGCCCCAATACCATCGGTATATTGCGTCCAGGGTGCACATTAGAGGTCTGGGGGGGGTCCTAGGATATCTCCCAAACAACTCTCTTTGCCCCTGCTAAAACCGTGGTTCATCTAGGGGTTAATGCCCAAAGCTCCAAGCATGCACAATGGACATCATGTATTCCGGTTTAAAGCAGTGAACTCAATAACATTATATTCCCTTTGAATTTTAAGGGTATATGCTCTGTAGCACTAGTTACCTTTGTTGGGGCTCCACCCCAATATTTTTCTATTGTCCATATTATTTTATATGTCTATATGCTATATGAATTGTGTAATTAAATGTTTTTATCCTAATTTTTCACCTATCTGTCCTCTCAGCTGATCTATGTTGTCTTAAGTGTTGTTTGTCTTCTCACCCAACAGTATTATGTTATGTGTTGTGCTTTCTCTTTTTTAAGCACACCCTGAGGAGCCATTTCCTGATTGTCCCAACAGGCTTGGTTTTTATATCCTTTTTATACATTGTTCTTACAGGCGCCATCAGATACATATTCCCTTTCCATGTTATGGGACCAGCCCATGCACCAGATGGACGTGAGACTTCACAGCCGTCCTCCGTTTGAATGCGGTTGAAATCACTGCAAATGGATGTTGCTGCTGCTGTAGTCACCTAAAAGATCTTTTTCCTTCAAACCGGAACGCCTCTGGTCAGTACGGCCGCCATTAACCTCTCACCAATGAGGGACCAGGGAAATCCTTCACTGACATCCTCACTCTGGTGTCTGGACTGCTCGACCACCGTAGTTCCTATGCCACGTGACCCTACGCGTTTCATCCGTCTCAGCGGATTTCATCAGGGGATGAACTCCAATTGAATTGAATAACCATAAAGAACATTGGTGTCAGGGAACAGAAATTAGCCAAGTCTTCTTCGGGGATAAAGAACAACCAACTACAGACTTCTGTATACCGCAAACCTACAGAGAGAGCCAGCTATTTGAGGGACAACAGCTTCCACCCGACACACACCAAACATGCAACCATCTACAGTCAAGCCATATGCTACAACCGGATACGCTCCGACACAGCAGACAGAGACCAGCGGATTAAAGCCTTGAGATCAGATTTTATAAACCATGGATATAACCACAGCATTGTAGACCAGCAAATTCACAAAGCCACCAGAATACCAAGAAGTGATCTCCTTGAATACAAACAGAAGGAGACAAGCGACAGGGTACCTTTGGTGGTCACATATAACTCACACCTAGGAGCCCTACGCAAGATCGCCAGGGAACTACAACCCATCCTCCCGGAAGATACAAGACTGCAACAGGTCTTCCCTGAAGCAACCTTATTATCATACAGACAACCTCATAATCTCAAGAATATTATGGTGAGGAGTAAAGTATTCAGCAGTACAACTGAATGCGGGCCGAAATCATGCCAGGACCCAAGATGCAAAACCTGCGCAATGCTCTACACAGCGGACACAATACAAATACCACACAGGAATCGGGAATACAAAATCAGAGGAAGGTTCACCTGTTCCTGCAGCAATGTCGTGTACCTCATCATGTGCATGAAATGCCCAGGGGGCTGCTACTACATAGGTGAGACGGGGCAGGGGCTAAACAAGAGAATGAACCTGCATCGCCACAGCATCACACGTGGAACAAGAGACAGTCCTGTCGGCGAACATTTCTCTGACTCTGGCCATAAGATGAACGATCTGAGGGTTGCCATACTCAAAGGTAATCTTAAAACACCGAAAGAGAGACGGTTGCATGAATACAAATTTATGCAACTGTTCGGGACACTTAACGATGGCCTAAACAGAGATCGAAATTTTATGAGTCATTACTGACACAAGTGAACTCTCTTCCCATGAGTGCTAAAGACCATGTCTGCACATACTGTGCTATATGTATGCACACACAGCTGTCTCTCACACATACTAATACTCCTTGTTTTTCCATCCCTATACACCAATAGAGACCACATAGTATCCACACACACTTTTAGTTATGGTACTATCTCTCACATTTCCACACAAACCCACACCATTTATATTAACTCCCACTCCACACACCCTTTTTTGTAAAGCACTGTATACACTGTGGGCTCTCCATTCATTTATATTCACACAGATACACACACACACACACTCTTACATCACTTACTTTCAGGAACCATTTAACACCTCTAGCCATAAATGTCATCCACACCGGGGGAAGGACAAGCACAGATAACATTCCAAGAGGCACTGTTTTTAAGTATACCATTTGCTTGCTTCATTCATTGTAACATCGGCGGAAGAAGAGATAGTGTATCTCGAAAGCTCGCACAAATAAAAGCATTTTGTTAGCCACAGAATGGTATCATCTATTTATTTTTTGATTATTGAAACTTGGCTAACACGGTACTGATATATATATATATATATATATATATATATATATATATATATATATATATATATATATACAGTGGTTGACAAATCACCAAAAAATCTACTCGCCACACAAAAAAATCTACTCGCCACCTAGTACCAAACGTGTGCTGCTTGGGCCAATATTTACTCGTCCAGGGGTTAAATCCACTCGCCCGGGGCGAGCAAATGTATAGGTTTGTCGAACACTGTATATATATATAAATATATATATATATATATATATATATATATATATAAAACCATCCAGCAGGGCAGCGGAACAGCAAAGAGAGGCAGCACTCAGAGGTAAGTGTACAAAGAATTGTATTGTAACAGACACAAAAATCCACTTTTTCGATCCCACAGAGGATTTTCTTCCTGGGATGCGCCTCTCCCTGCTGTTCCACTGCCCTGCTGGATGGTAACGTACTCTTTACATTATTTATGGGACTAGCACCAGGCTTATTTGGATTACAATGTTGGGAGTGCTTGCTGTTTTCCTTACCCATATTATATATATATTTATATTTCCATTTGCTATATGCTTTGCTGTGGAGGGTTTTTGTCACTTTTTTTTACCCACCATAACTTAACTAAGTATATATATATATATATATATATTTTTTTTTTTTTTTTTAATATATTTATACACACATACAGAAAGACGCGGACGCACAGATACGCACACAATCAAATACACACAGACACACACACAGGCATACAGTCATGCAAACAGATACACATACACACACATACTGTACAGAAATATATATATATATACACACATACACAGACATACACACAGTAACACATACACACCTACATTTTTAGGATTGTAGCAGTGAGAGACGGAGCAGACACAGAGATACAGTGTCACATGAAAACAAACACACAAGATACACTCAAAAGGAATATGAAAAGTGACAGATCTAGTATAACAAGTGACAGACATACGCAGGGTTAATAAGAAAAGAGACAGTCGGATACATACAGAGAAGTGATCATATGGATAATCTGTGTAGCCAGGTCTCCCCAGCACGTCCGCACCCCCCTCACCTGACTGCCGATCGCGGGGGCCGCCGCGTCCAATGGCGGCTCCGTTCGGCGATGGCAGGGGAGAGGGCGGTCAGGTCCCAGCTCGGGGGATGCCGGGGACGCGTGCGGCCGGTTGCCAAGGCCGCACGCGCATCTCAGGGCTTCCGGCGCTCCCGGAGCCGGGCGGATAGGGCGCGCCATTGCGCTTCAGGTCGCGCATGCGCAGTAGGTCCCCGGCGGCCCAGTTAGCTCGCGCATGCAAGCTGCGAGAGGCAGGGAAGAGTCACGCGAGAGTAGAGAAGGAGCAGGAAACAGTGCGGCGGCCATTGAGAGTTCGCGCATGCGCAGGGCAAGTGCGCACGCGGCCCCAATGCTATAGCAGCCTCCTGGGAACTACAACTCCCAGGAGGCATAGGGAGACAGGCACCAGGTGCCTCATAGCGGCCAATAGGGCTGGAGGATTCTCAGCCCGGGAGAATAGATACATTTCCCGGGCTTTGGTCACGTCAGTTGGAGCAGCGGAGCTGAAGGGGAAGGAAGGATGCAGGGAGTGAGTGCAGCTCCTGCATCCAGATAGGTACCCACACCCTCCAGGTAGGCCCCAACTCCCCACCAGGCTAGTGGGTAACTGAAAAGGGACGGCCCTAGATAGAGAGGTCACCCTTAGTGTGTGTAAGGTGCAGGTTTGGCAGTGCCACAGCGGGTATTGCTGTGCGCACTGGCAAATAGGCACAGGGTGTGTGCAGTGGATATTGCTGCGGGTTCCAGGTTGCTGTGTTGAGTGTTGCATGTGTCGCTGCATGTGCTGGGCGCAGTGTGTGCAGCGTGTGTGAATGTCTGCAGGTGGACGGTGAGAGCTGTGTGTCTGCTGCAGGCTGTAGTGAGTTAGCTAGTGGTTAGTGAGGTTTCTGGACTTGGGGTAGTAGGGGAGGGGGGTAGGTTACTAACCCCGCAGGCCCTAGGAGTTTTCCCCAAGTCACCTCAGGTTGCGGTACATCAGGGACAGGCCCTAGGTTAGGGTTCCTGTCACGCTACTGCCCGTTAGATAGATAGGGAAAGAGCGGCGGTTGCTGTTCCCGGAAAGCGGTTGGACCCACATTGGGGTCCACAGAGACTGTGTTCCCGAGGGGACCGCCCTAGCGGTCCACAAGTGCAGGAGGTCGGTTGGAGGAGTCCTCGCCGATTGACCCTTTGAGAAGAGTGTTGCAGGCCCGAGCATCGGAGTGCTCGGAAGGTACCTCTGTATTATATGTGCACCAACAGGCCTATTAATTTAGTGACTGCGCAGTCACCCACGATCTCCGTAGGAGTACGGGACATTGGGTGGGGGTTACAGGACACTGGGTGGGAACACCAGACATTGGGCAGAAGGTGCTCCAGTATTGCATAAGGTTATGATGTTGTGTAATGTGTTATATGTTCATAAGTAAAGTCCTTAGTTATTATATAATCACTGTGTGTGTGGTTTCTGATTGGGTTCCTATGTAGGGTCATTCTACATTTCCATAGAATCCTACATAGGTGGAGGCGCTGAAACAAGATCCGTTCCAGAGGATTCACCCCAGGCTCTCATTAGCGGAGGCTCAGACCTCCTGTGAGCCTGCAGGTATACGCACCACACCGGTATCACCACATGTTCTACTCACCCACACTATATATGAGATTGGGTGGGGTGGAATACCCGTTACATTTGGAGGCGCTGCTGAGAGACCACCTGGGGTGCCCTGTCCATATTTTTTCTAAATTGTCCCGTCCCTATTTTTGTCGCCATGTTTGTGAAGTCCAGAGACGAGGTCCTTGCCTGGGCTTTGCGGCAGTATATGGACCCTGGCCAGGTAGTGGCGGTAGGAGGCATTCCCACTCTTATACCCGCGGTTAAAGTCCGGGAGTATATGTGCAAAATTCCTGGGTGGCCGTGGGCATGTGTCTTAGAGGAAGAACAAGATCCCACGTCCACATGGAAAACCATACTTTTTGTTGTAACTCACACTGAGGATATATGCCTGGCAGAGGCACCGTCCGCACTGTTAATGCCCGGGGGCCCCTCAGAAGGGTACCCCCTAGTCTATGCCGACCCAGCAAAATGGCGTCTCCCGCCAAATCAGGAGAGCGCACGTGCTGCTGACTGCAAGCCTGCACAGAAAGATGTCGCAACATTCTGTCCAGGTTTGGCGCGAAAATCAGAGCCCCTCCCTTGTGATGTGAGTGACTCAGTGCAGAGCGAAAACCAATCCCTTGTAAAAAGTGCCCTTCCTTTAGATTCCACCAGGGGGAGCAAGCACGGTTATCTTCAACCATATGTGGACGCTGTGATAGACACTCTGCTCTCTAAGGATGAGGATGAGATAGACTCTCTGTTCTATGATGAGGATGAGATAGACTGTCAGGGGATACACCCTAATGTGTATGTGCCCTGGCGAACACCAGGAATGGAAGTTCTTGCACTAATGTGTCCCTGCCTGCAAGAAGCCTTTAGCGAGGGCGCTACTTTGTCCCAGTTACCCTTGGACTTCAAGACCACTGAGGTGGATGGGGAACCGTGCATACAATGCTTTAGCCCCACCTGTGACTGCTCTAGAGGTGCACTGGTGTGGGAACCTCAATGTGATTGCTGCGGTGCAATTTTCTTGATGCCTATTGTACCCCAGCCTACAGAGCCAGCTAAGGAGCCAAGTGAACCCTTGGCGGAGAAGAGCGCAACTGCAGTGGAGGTACCGGAGCACGCCAGCTTCGTACCCACCACCACTTTTTGTATTACAGAAGAATCTGGTGACTACCTTGCGGAGGATTCAATCATGATATCTTCCGGGGAAAAGGTGGAAGTCTCATCGGTGGCGATGCGCCTACCGGCGAACCACCCCAGCGGTGATGCAGAGGATACAGAGTCTGCTGTGGGTCCGTGTACCCTGGAAGAGGTGTATCCCGATGTTGCGGACCCTGCTGTGGGCCCGTGTGCCCTACAATGGTCAGTCCGAAATACTACAGAGGTGCCATCGGTCCTAGGCTTGGGACCAGTACCTACAGACGACAAGGGTGAGTCGACTGCCCCAGGGGTGTTGGGGGTGAGCCTCCAGGTGACCGCGGAGCACGATGGCTCCTTAAGTCTGGTCGCCAGGGCGAAGGGCTCCCCTCTGCATCGCGTCCTGGTGGAGGTGTCCTCATTAGAAGGTAGCTGTCCAGAGGAGAGAGTGGACCAGTGTCTACCGCCGATCCTACCGGAAGAGGAGGAGCCCATCGTCAGCCAGCTGAGTGGTAAGGAACCCCCTTGTTCCCCACAGACTCCGATGGAGGTGGCCATGAAGAAGGCCAAAGCTGCGGTTCCTGAGCGGAGTGTGAGCCGGTGCGCTCCGACACAAGTGGTCCCAGGACTGGGATCCAACGCTCCCGAGTTTTCAGCGCGTAAGTGGACTGCCCCAGAAGTGCCGGGGACAGGTCCCGATACCGCCAAGGTGGGAACTGACAGCGTCCCCGAGGACCTGTTGGCCACCGTGAATCACCGCAGGGGTAAGGTGTCTACTTTTTCCCCCCTGCCAGGTGAAACCGAGACATTGTCCAGTGCTCGCTTCTCAGTGGAAGCCTCGCAAAAATATAGGGACAAGGACTGTGTAAAGGAAGATCCAGGGAGACTGGCCTCCTTTAAGCCCAAAAAGGACGGTGCCATTCGCCAGGTAGTGGACCGCGGGAAAGGTCCTGGCCTCCTGGTCTACCGCATCCCTGCCGCGGATGACCGGGTAAAGGTCTGCTTCAGAGACACTGTGCTACTCCTTCCACCAGGGGGAGGAAGTAGCGAAGAGCCAGTAGCTGTCGCTTTAGAGTGTGCTCTCCAAGAATTTTTTCTGGGGGAGGCTCACGGACGCAAAAGTGAGGTACCCTCACATGATCAGTTCGGGGCGCCCCACACATGGTCTCAGCCAGTCTCGGGTATTATTGAGTGTGATGTACCATGTAATCTGAGGTGTAAAGTCGACCTGATAAGTGTAGCAAATATGACATGCCGTATTTTATTGTGTAACCTTATGTCAGGGTATGGCGTTCTCCAAGCGAGGACGTTGGATTTTCCACCAGGGGGAGAGTGTAGCCAGGTCTCCCCAGCACGTCCGCACCCCCCTCACCTGACTGCCAATCGCGGGGGCCGCCGCGTCCAATGGCGGCTCCGTTCGGCGATGGCAGGGGAGAGGGCGGTCAGGTCCTGGCTCGGGGGTTGCCGGGGACGCGTGCGGCCGGTTGCCAAGGCCGCACGCGCATCTCAGGGCTTCCGGCGCTCCCGGAGCCGGGCGGAAAGGGCGCCGCCATTGCGCTTCAGTTCGCGCATGCGCAGTAGGTCCCCGGCGGCCCAGTTAGCTCGCGCATGCGCAGGGAGGCTGCGAGAGGCAGGGAAGAGTCGCGCGAGAGTAGAGAAGGAGCAGGAAACAGTGCGGCGGCCATTGAGAGTTCGCGCATGCGCAGGGCAAGTGCGCACGCGGCCCCAATGCTATAGCAGCCTCCTGGGAACTACAACTCCCAGGAGGCATAGGGAGACAGGCACCAGGTGCCTGATAGCGGCCAATAGGGCTGGAGGATTCTCAGCCCGGGAGAATAGATACATTTCCCGGGCTTTGGTCACGTCAGTTGGAGCAGCGGAGCTGAAGGGGAAGGAAGGATGCAGGGAGTGAGTGCAGCTCCTGCATCCAGATAGGTACCCACACCCTCCAGGTAGGCCCCAACTCCCCACCAGGCTAGTGGGTAACTGAAAAGGGACGGCCCTAGATAGGGAGGTCACCCTTAGTGTGTGTAAGGTGCAGGTTTGGCAGTGCCACAGCGGGTAGTGCTGTGCGCACTGGCAAATAGGCACAGGGTGTGTGCAGTGGATATTGCTGCGGGTTCCAGGTTGCTGTGTTGAGTGTTGCATGTGTCGCTGCATGTGCTGGGCGCAGTGTGTGCAGCGTGTGTGAATGTCTGCAGGCGGACGGTGAGAGCTGTGTGTCTGCTGCAGGCTGTAGTGAGTTAGCTAGTGGTTAGTGAGGTTTCTGGACTTGGGGTAGTAGGGGAGGGGGGTAGGTTACTAACCCCGCAGGCCCTAGGAGTTTTCCCCAAGTCGCCTCAGGTTGCGGTACATGAGGGACAGGCCCTAGGTTAGGGTTCCTGTCACGCTACTGCCCGTTAGATAGATAGGGAAAGAGCGGCGGTTGCTGTTCCCGGAAAGCGGTTGGACCCACGTTGGGGTCCACAGAGACTGTGTTCCCGAGGGGACTGCCCTAGCGGTCAACAAGTGCAGGAGGTCGGTTGGAGGAGTCCTCGCCGATTGACCCTTTGAGAAGAGTGTTGCAGGCCCGAGCATCGGAGTGCTCGGAAGGTACCTCTGTATTATATGTGCACCAACAGGCCTATTAATTTAGTGACTGCGCAGTCACCCACGATCTCCGTAAGAGTACGGGACATTGGGTGGGGGTTACAGGACACTGGGTGGGAACACCAGACATTGGGCAGAAGGTGCTCCAGTATTGCATAAGGTTATGATGTTGTGTAATGTGTTATATGTTCATAAGTAAAGTCCTTAGTTATTATATAATCACTGTGTGTGTGGTTTCTGATTGGGTTCCTATGTAGGGTCATTCTACATTTCCATAGAATCCTACATAGGTGGAGGCGCTGAAACAAGATCTGTTCCAGAGGATTCACCCCAGGCTCTCATTAGCAGAGGCTCAGACCTCCTGTGAGCCTGCAGGTATACGCACCACACCGGTAACACCACATGTTCTACTCACCCACACTATATATGAGATTGGGTGGGGTGGAATACCCGTTACACCTGTATGTCAGGAAAAGTTCCAATAAAAGCCAGACAAACACTCCGGGTATCAACGTTTTATTTAAACACCTGAAATCTTGACCCTCCGCCTGCAGTTTGGGAAAAGCAGAGGTTTTGGGATCTCTGTGTGTGGGGTTTACTGTGTCTGGGGAGACCCCTAAATGTTCCTTTGTGTGACCCCTAAATGTTCCCTCTGTGTCTGGGAAGACCCCTAAATGTTCCCCAGTGTCTGTGAAGACCCCTAAATGTTCCCCAGTGTCTGTGAAGACCCCTAAATGTTCCCCAGTGTTGCTCATTTCAAAATAACCCAGAAAAGTAGCCTTGAGCCCTTGGTGACAGGGCGCTGTGCCCAGAGGGACTAGGCTCCCCTTACCTGTGAGTGTGGACTGCGTCCCCCCTGGCCTCTCCCCCCCTCTGGCAGCAGGGCTGACGTGGCAGGGGGAAGGGTCAGGGAGGTTAGAAATAGACAGAGGCAGGGGCACGGGGTCAGTCTGCACCCGGGCATGAGATTCCCGTCCTCCCTGCCCTTTAATGTGAATACTGTTACATATGTTGGTTGTACGTGTTTAAAATAAAAAAAGGAATAAATAAATAACTAGAATTTATACTGAGTTTGTGTTAGTAACTCCCTTAACTTCTCCGACAGCTGTTGAGTTCCCCTTTGGCGCTTAATGTGTTAGAAACACGTGTCACTATTTCTCTGCATTAATTTGCAGGTCATTGGAAGAGTTGCACAGTGACAGCAATTTGTACACTCACCATCTTCGCCCGAGCCGGCTCCTGGCTGAATACCGCCGACTCCTCCTTTTCAGCCATTATTTGCTCCTCCTGGCTGAATTGCGGCTGCGGTCTTATCCCCTCTCTGCCTCCGATCTGTATGAAGGACAATGCTTTTAGAGATATTCTGGGCCCTTCCAACTCCTCCATCGGACCGTTCCTCCCCCTGACCTTGCAGCGCACAGTATTACCTGCTATGATGCCTCTCAGCATACCATGGTAACTCATTCTGAACATACATGTGTCCTTTCTACATGTTACTCAGCTTCTATGACCAGGGCCGCAGACAGGTTTCCTGGGGCCCTGGACTAGAACTTCCACCGGGTCGCCCCACCCACGTGTTGGCGACATTGCGAGCACCCTCTCCCCGCATTTTCTCTTACACTGCCCCCTTCTCACACACCACCTCGCTCTCACCCCCCTCTTACACTCCCACTGTCACTCTTTCCTTTTCATACCCCCAGGCCCAGTACCCCATTACACCCACCTCCCCAGACCCAGTACCCTGTCATATCCCCAAGCCCAGTTCCCCATTATACCCCTATCCCAAAGCCCAGTACCCCCTTATACCCCCTGCCCCAGAACCCATGATACCCCCCTCCCCAGGCCCAGTACCCCATTATACCCCCCTGCCAAGACTCAGTACCCTGTAATACCCCAAAATCCAGTACCCAGTTATACCCACCTCCCCATATCCAGTACCTGTTAAACCCCATACACTGGCCCAGTACCCCGTGATACACCCCTCTCTTGGTTCAGTACCCCGTTATACCCAGTCCCAGTACCCAGTTATACCTCCTCTTTGTCAGCCTCCTCACACTTCTCATCTTCTTCATCCTCCCACACTATTGAGCTGGAACTGGAGCTCTCAGGGTACCAAGCTGACAGGCCAAATGGCTTCACCTCCGTGTGCTCCCCGACCTGCAGGAGACATAACATGTGTGTAACCAGGATAGTGATACTCTCTATCGCAAGAGCTCCTGTGACACTTATACCCCACTCCTCAGGCCAAGTACCCCGTTATACCCCAGGTCCAGTACCCTGTTATTCCCCCTCCCCAGGCCCAGTACCCCATTATAAATGAGGCCCAGTACCCCGTTATACCCCCCTTCCCCAGGCCCAGTAACCCATTATACCCCATTTCCCAGGCCCAGTACCCCGTAATACCCCCTCCCCAGGTCCAGTACCTCATAATACCCCCTCCCCAGGCCCAGTAACCCGTTATACCCCATTTCCCAGGCCCAGTACCCAGTAATACCCCCTCCCCAGGTCCAGTACCCCATTATACTCCCTCCCCAGACCAAGTACCCTGTTATACCGTAACGTACTATTCTATAAATAGTGTCCTGTACAACAGCTAAAAGTACTATATGTGCAGCTGATTCATAGCTCAGTGATTCCCATTTACCTGTAAAGTGCTACTTCCACCTTCCTGTTGAGGGGTATTCTCCGCCCATGCCTGTGATACAGAGGATAGTAATGTGAGCACATGTATTCCTCACTCATAAGCATGTCCTGGTGCTGTATGGGAGGTTTCACGGTTAAACCAATTGTCCACACCACTCAAACAGTAACAATCTTTGCAACGCAATGTTGCTTCGTAATGTTAGCAACGTTTCGGAGTAATAGACCCCTTCAAGGCCCGTTTCCATGTCACACTAATGGACAGTGGTACTTCCCTTTAATTAATCCTATCTAAGGAACCTGAATGGTCCGTTTGACTCTCCCTTGCAGTCACATATAGGGGCCTATGCTAGTAGCCTTCATAAAGCAACTCGCTGGTTCTATTACGCCGGATCAGAACCGCGTTCATTTGAAGTCCGGGACCCCATGCTTCCTGAGATACAGGCCCCGTTATAGGGTGCATGTATCACCTATGCATTTAAATGTCTCGTGTCACATGACCATGGGATTTAAATGCATAGGAGATACCGGCACCCCATAACGGGGCCTGTATCTCAGGCAGCAGGGGTTCCCGGACCTCAAGTCAACGCAGTTCTGCTCCGGAGACCTCCTGCTCACGTGCACTAGTATTACATTTTTTATTGAAACAGCTTCATTTCCTTAGTGGCTAGCCACTAATGCAATGAAGGAATTCAACCTCAATAGCCGGTTTATTGAGGGCAGAGGGGGTGGATGAAGGGGGTAGTAGCCCCAGGGAGGGTAATTAAGCCTGCCTGGAAGGTTGCGGGAGGAGTTAACTTGCGGAACCGCTATGGTAATGAAGGGGTTAACCAGTGCTGCTAGCACCCGGTAGGCCCAAACATCCATCCTTGGGGGAACTACCCCCTTCACCCAATCCCTCTACCCACAATAAAGAAAAACACACAACAACTCTACTACCCACCTCCTCTACCCCCAACAACCCCCACCCCCACCCTCAACACATACAGCACAGTAATGGGCAAAATTACTATTATCGAGATATGGATAATAGTGCATTTGCCCATTCTGTGTGTTAGTGTGGGAGTGTGTGTGTGAGTGTGTGTGCGTGTGTGTATGTGTAAGTGGGCGAGTGTGGGTGCATGCGCACAAGGAGGAGAGTGTGAGGAGGAAAAGGAGCATGAGGGAGAGAGTGTGTGTGTGAGAAGGAACATAAGGGGAGAGGGTGAAGGGGAGAAGGAGTGTAAGGGGGATAGTGAGGGGGATAAGGAGCGTAAGGGGGAGAGTTTGAGGGAGAGAGTGAGGGGGAGAAGGAGCGTAAGGGGGATAGTGAGGGGGATAAGGAGCGTAAGGGGAGAGTGTGAGGGTGAGAAGGAGTGTAAGGGGGAGAGTGTGAGGGGGAGAAGGAGCGTAAGGGGAGAGTGTGAGGGGAAAATGAGCGTAAGGGGGAGAGTGTGAGGGGAGAAGGAGCGTAAGGGGGAGAAGGAGCGTAAGGGGGAGAGTGTGAGGGAGAGAAGGATCAAAAAGGGGAGAGTGCGAGGGGGAGAAGGAGCGTAAGGGGAGAGTGTGAGGGGTAGAATGAGCGTAAGGGGGAGAGCGTGAGGGTGAGAAGGAGCATAAAGGGGAGAGCGTGAGGGGGAGAAGGAGCGTTAGGGGGAGAGTGCGAGGGGGAGAAGGAGCGTAAGGCAGAGAGTGTGAGGGAGAAGGAGCGTAAGGGGGAGAGTGTGAGGTGGAGAATGAGCGTAAGGGGGAGAGCGTGAGGGTGAGAAGGAGCATAAAGGGGAGAGCGTGAGGGGGAGAAGGAGCGTTAGGGGGAGAGTGCGAGGGGGAGAAGGAGCGTAAGGGAGAGAGTGTGAGGGGGAGAAGGAGCGTAAGGGGGATAGTGTGAGAGGGGGAGTGAGGGATGAGGGAGACAGGGTGACAGACAGGGGGTGAGGGTTGGAGTTCCCCAGAATTTAAAAATCATATTCTGGTGTTTCCTAACCAAAAAAAAGTTGAAAGGATAGATAGATGTGAGCACACTTATTCACACGGCATTCAGCATCCTTGTACAATATGCGTAATGTTGGGTATTGTGTGCTATTTTTCAAATATACTTTTGAAACATATATATATTACGTTGCCATCCATCAGGGCAGCGAAACAGCAAAGAGAGGCAGCACTCAGAGGTAAGTGTACAAAGAATTGTATTGTGGCAGACACAAAAATCTGACTTTCGATTCTGTCTCTCTCTCTCTCTTTAGTATACACTGTGTGTGTGATATATATATATATCTATATATTTATATATATATATATATATATATATATATATATATATACGCACAGATAAACAGATACACACGCACGCATAAATATGCGCACGCACACAGATGCACAGATAAGCGCACACACAAATACACAGACACACACAAAAGGAATATGAAAAGTGACAGATCTAGTATAACAAGTGACTGACATACGCAGGGTTAATAAGAAAAGAGACAGTCGGATACACACAGAGAAGTGATCATATGGATAACCTGTATCGGTGACAGACTTCAGGAGAAATGATATGACCCAAATTATTGAGGAACCAACCAGGAGAGGGGCAATACTGGATTTGTTCATATCAAACAATGTAGAAGTAATAACAAATATTCAAGTCCTGGGACATTTGGGTAACAGTGATCATAACATGGTCTCATTTGAAATAAATTATCAAAAAATAGATTTCTTGGGTTCAGCAAAGACCTTAAACTTTAGAAAGGCAGATTTTAATAAACTGAGGTCTAATCTAGTAGTAATACAATGGGATGATGTTTTTGCAGGGAAAAATGTGGAAGATAAATGGGCAGTCTTTAAAACATTGTTAGAAAAGCACACTTATCAGTGTATACCCTTGGGTAATAAGTATAAAAGAAATAACTCAAAACCAATGTGGCTAAATAAACAGGTAGGGGAGGAAATGGACAAGAAGAGGAAGGCGTTTAGATTCTTTAAGTCAGAAGGGACAGAGACATCGTATCAGAATTATAAGGAATGTAACAAAAATTGCAAAAGGGCAATCAAATTAGCAAAAATGGATAATGAAAAAAGGATTGCAATAGAAAGTAAGGTCAACCCTAAAAAGTTCTTTCAGTACCTTAATAACAAAAAAATGAGAAAAGAAAATATAGGACCCTTTCAGTGTGAGATGGGTAGGCAGATTATTGGAGATAAGGAAAAAACTGAGGAATTAAACAAATTCTTTGCCTCTGTGTTTACCAGGGAAGAATCAAATTCAATAGTAGTGCCGCAGGAGGAAGCCACAACCTCCACATTAATGAGCAATTGGTTAACTGAGGAAAAAGTTCATAAGCGACTTGAAAAAATATAAGTAAATAAGGCACCCGGCCCCGATGGCATACAGCCAAGAGTTCTCAAGGAGTTAAGCTCAGTAATAGCCAAACCATTATATTTAATATTCAAGGACTCCATTTCCACAGGCTCAGTACCACAAGATTGGCGTAAAGCAGATGTGGTGCCTATATTTAAAAAGGGAGCTAGATCACAACCGGGAAATTACAGACCTGTAAGCCTGACTTCAATAGTAGGGAAACTACTTGAAGGTTTAATACGGGATAATATTCAGGAATACCTAATGGAAAACAAAATTATTAGTAATAGTCAGCATGGATTTATGAAGGATAGATCTTGCTGTCATCACTCACAGGTTTTTTACCTCCCACAACGGACACTGACTGAGCTCTATTCCAATTGCCTGATTTTGGGGCTTTCTTGTAAGTTCCCATTGCATCTGTGTGTTCCATGATGTTTGCTCACTAAATCCATTTGTTGTCCTTTCAATCCGTGCAGCAATTCTTTATTGTCCTCTCTCCATGTCCCCATTATAGTTATAGGGTTATCATAATTTCATCACACAGTGTTGCACTATCATCTGTGTGATGCTTTGTCCCTTTATGTTCACCCGGTGTACTGCGCTCCCTGACTTCTCGACACTGCAACTAGTAAAGGATCAACAAGGAAGATCCATTGAAGGTTGAGCTACAATTGAACACTGGTTGTATATTTTATTTTCTCCTTTTTTCTTTTTATTGTTGCCTCACCCTTATTGTTGGTTCACCATTGTATGTCATTTTTCCCTACCTGGAACACCCTCAGGAGTGCCTGGTGATTTCCGTGTTCTTTTATCAAACGGGCAATGGATGGAAGGGAAGTAAACATAATTATGCCCCTTTACAAAGCACTAGTAAGACCACACCTTGAATATGGAGTACAGTTTTGGGCACCAAATCCTAAGAAAAGACATTATGGAACTAGAGAGAGTGCAGAGAAGAGCCACCACATTAATAAAGGGGATGGACAATCTAACTTATGAGGAGAGGCTAGCTACAGATGCAGCAACGAGTATTAGAACTCTGCCTGGGTATTTTCTGGGGCAGTCTCACAGTAAATGCCTCAACATTGCCTCAATATTTCTGTGAGATTCTTAATGGCCCATAGGATTAACACAGCAGGGGTCCCTGCAAACTGAATGGGACAGCAGGGACCCCTGCTGTGTCAATCCGATGGGCCATTAAGAATCTCACAGAAATGTTGAGGCAATTACTGTGAGACTGCCCCAGAATCTCCAAGTAATTTCTCCGGTAAGCGTTCTAATACTGGTGGCTGCATCAGTAAATTAGTTTTAGTTACATTGGAAAAGAGGCGTCTAAGAGGGGATATGATAACTATATACAGTACAAATATATTCGGGACAATACAAGGAGCTTTCAAAAGACCTATTCATCCCACGGGCAGTACTAAGGACTCGGGGCCATCCCTTAAGGTTGGAGGAAAGGAAATTTCACCAGCAACAAAGGAAAGGGTTCTTTACAGTAAGGGCAGTTAAAATGTGGAATTCATTACCCATGGAGACTGTGATGGCAGATACAATAGATTTGTTCAAAAAAAGGTTAGATATCTTTTTAGATGGGAAAGGAATACAGGGATATACCAAATAAGTATACAGTACATGGGAAGGATGTTGATCCAGGGATTAATCCAATAGCCAATTCTTGGAGTCAGGAAGGAATTAATTTTTCCACTTAATGGGGTTTTTTGTTTGCCTTCCTCTGGATCAATAAGTAAGTATAGATATAGGATAAAGTATCTGTTGTCTAAATTTAGCATAGGTTGAACTTTATGGACCTACATCTTTTTTCAACCTCATCTACGATGTAACTATGTAAGTTACAATAAAAGCCAGACAAACACTCCGGGTATCAACGTTTTATTTAAACACCTGAAATCTTGACCCTCCGCCTGCAGTTTGGGAAAGGCAGAGGTTTTGGGATCTGTGTGTGTGGGGTTTACTGTGTCTGGGGAGACCCCTAAATGTTCTGTGTGACCCCTAAATGTTCTCTCTGTGTTTGGGAAGACCCCTAAATGTTCTCTCTGTGTTTGGGAAGAACCCTAAATGTTCTGTGTGACCCCTAAATGTTCTCTCTGTGTTTGTGAAGACCCCTAAATGTTCCCCAGTGTCGCTCGCTTCAAAATAACCCAGAAAAGTAGCCTTGAGCCCTCGGTGACAGGGCGCTATGCCCAGAGGGACTAGGCTCCCCTTACCTGTGAGTGTGGACTGCGTCCCCCCTGGCCTCTCCCCCCCTCTGGCAGCAGGGCTGACGTGGCAGGGGGAAGGGTAAGGGAGGTTAGAAATAGACAGAGGCAGGGGCACGGGGTCAGTCTGCACCCGGGCATGAGATTCCCGCCCACTCTGCCCTTTAATGTGAATACTGATAAATATGTTGTTTGTACGTGTTTAAAATAAAAAAAGGAATAAATAAATAACTAGAATTTATACTGAGTTTGTGTTAGTAACTCCCTTAACTTCTCCGACAGCTGTTGAGTTCCCCTTTGGCGCTTAACGTGTTAGAAACACGTGTCACTATTTCTCTGCATTCATTTGCAGGTCATTGGAAGAGTTGCACAGTGACAGCAATTTGTACACTCACCATCTTCACCCGAGGCGGCTCCTCCTTTTCAGCCATTGTTTGCTCCTCCTGGCTGAATTGCGGCTGTGGTCTTATCCCCTCTCTGCCTCCGATCTGTATGAAGGACAATGCTTTTAGAGATATTCTGGGCCCTTCCAACTCCCCAATCGGACCCTTCCTCCCCCTGACCTTGCAGCGCACAGTATTACCTGCTATGATGCCTCTCAGCATACCATGGTAACTCATTCTGAACATACATGTGTCCTTTCTACATGTTACTCAGCTTCTATGACCAGGGCCACAGGCAGGTTTCCTGGGGCCCAGGACTAGGGCTTCCACCGGGGCCCCCCACCCACGTGTCTGCGACCTTGCGAGAACCCCCTCCCCCCCGTTTTCTCTTACACTGACCCCTTCTCACACACCACCTCGCTCTCTCATCCCCCTCTTACACTCCCACCTCTGTCTGTCAGTCTCCCCTTCTCTCTTACACCCCTCTGTCTCAAACTCCCCCCTCTGATCCCACACTACATAACCCCCATCCCCAGTACACTCACACAATAAGTCCCCTCCCCAAATA
This sequence comes from Ascaphus truei, assembly GCF_040206685.1. Taxonomy (NCBI): domain Eukaryota; kingdom Metazoa; phylum Chordata; class Amphibia; order Anura; family Ascaphidae; genus Ascaphus; species Ascaphus truei. Next base: position 2,785,085 of record NW_027456730.1, on the reverse strand, counting down.
CACACACATACACAGTAAGCGCCCCTTCCCAAATACACAAACACAATACGCACCCCCCCCCAAATTAACAATGGCACAAATAAATTAGCTTATAATTAAAAATTCGTAGAGCGTTGGATCCCTTTTTTACTGACCCCTCCTCAAATACACACACATACTGTACAGAGTAAGCGCACCTTCCCAAATGCACATAAACACACACACACAATAAGCCCCCCTTCCCAAATACACACACATACACAATAAGTGCCCCTTCCCAAATACACACACACACAATAAGCCCGCCTTCCCAAATACACACACACACAATAAATACCCTTCCCAAATACACACACACACACACATACACACACACACACACACACACACACACAATAAAGACCCCTCCTGAAATACACACACACTAAGCCCGCTCCTCAAAGGTTGTCCTTTAATCAGATCTTACCCGAGGTGTCTCTCTCTCCCTGGGGAAAGTGCGCCTTTACGCTGTCAGGCTCCTTCCGCTCTGAAATGTCCAAGTATCCGCTCTACAAGTAGCTCACGTTGGGAGAAAACTCCTTGCAGACGCAGTCAGCAGCTGTGCAGGTTATTGCAGTCAGCAGCAAGTGATAACAGCACAAGCCCAGTGACACAGGGCTCAGGTACAGGGCGGTTGGGCTGTAACCACGGAAATCAGGTAGCACATAAACATGGCATTTTTTGAGCTGTAGAATGATGATGTGCGTCACATTCTGGGCTCAGCCCCTGAGCTCTCTCAGCTGCTACCAGCGTGTGATAATAGGAGAGATCCCTATACTGGGATGTGAGAAGAAACATGGTGGCCATTTACTGTAATACTGTGTCCCATAACCTGCTGTATATGAAGTGTCATTTACACTCATTAGTAAAGACGCTAAACATTGAAAAATAGCTTCTGGCAGCTTGGCTCATTTTCTCTACAAATGTTCAATGAGAAAGTTGAATTAAACATCTTGTGATTTTTCAAACGGGCTAAAGTGTTAAAATAAACCCTCTGGGGGGTAAGAGCTTTACCCAAGGCCGTGATCATACCAAAAGCTGCGGCCGCGCGCTCCCTCAGGGCGATGCGCCCGCCCCAAATCTGCACTGCAGGCAGGCGGCATCGAGAGGTGACAGGGAGGCGCAGCCATGACATCACACGAGCGCTTCGCCCTCATTGGCTGAACCGCTCAGTGACGCGTCGCCCGGCAAGATCAAATTCTGAGGTCTGTTCTAAATTGGAGGGCGTGATGGTGCGGGCGGTTACTGCGCGCTCATTGTAATGCTGTAGTGTGTAAGGCCTCGTTCAGGGTGCAGGCTTCGGAGGGAGGGCGTGCTGCCGTGCGAGCTGCCGTGGGACACAAAGTATTCAAATTGAATACTGGTTGTCAGGGTAGCAGCTGCCCTGTCTCCGAAGCCCGGCGTTGACGCTGAATACAGTTTCAATAAACGAAAAAATCGTTTTTTGAAGCTGCAGCAGCGTCACTGGGACCTCGGCAGCCAATGAAATCATTCTTGAGAATGATTTCATGCCTGCAACTGGGATCCCTAAGCTGCCGTCTGTAGCCCCCTCGCCGCCCCCTCAACTCCTGAAAAAGTCTGCTGGGGATGAACACACATCGCCCAGCAGACTGCCGCCCTCCCGAACGCCCTCCCTCCAACTCCTGCCTCTGGCACCCTGAACGAGGCCTTATGGCGGCGCGCGGTCCGACGCTTTAGGCATTCAGCAGAGGACGGCAACTTGTGGCCCCCGAGCCGCACGCGGCTCTTTCCGCCCCTACTCGCGTCTCTCTGCAGGTTGCCGACCCACAGCTGCTGCCTCTCCCCCTCACTATCCTGCGGCAAACCTAATATGATCCACAGAGGGGGCCTGCTGGGAGGTGTCCGTGCCGGTGCCTGACTGGTAGAAGGGAGGTTCCCCTGACAGGCACCTCTGTGGGCACCTTTCAGCAGGAAGCTCGGCAGGCCCCCTCCACAGGCCTCTAACAGGCCCCCTCCCTCCTCCAGTGCAGCAGCTCACTCAGATCCTCCCTCCCCTATCCCTGTCCCCCCTCTCTCTCATCCACTATCCCTGTCCCCTCTCTCTCTCATCCACTATTCCTGTCCCCCCTCTCTCTCATCCACTATTCCTGTCCCCTCTCTCTCTCATCCACTATCCCTGTCCCCTCACTCTCTCATCCACTATTCCTGTCCCCTCTCTCTCTCATCCACTATTCCTGTCCCCTCTCTCTCTCATCCACTATCCCTGTCCCCCCTCTCTCTCATCCACTATTCCTGTCCCCTCTCTCTCTCATCCACTATCCCTGTCCCCTCACTCTCTCATCCACTATTCCTGTCCCCTCTCTCTCTCATCCACTATCCCTGTCCCCCCTCTCTCTCATCCACTATCCCTGTCCCCCCTTTCTCATCCACTATCCCTGTCCCCCCTCTCTCTCATCCACTATCCCTGTCCCCTCTCTCTCTCATCCACTATCCCTGTCCCCTCTCTCTCTCATCCACTATCCCTGTCCCCTCTCTCTCTCATCCACTATCCCTGTCCCCCCTCTCTCTCATCCACTATCCCTGTCCCCTATCTCTCTCATCCACTATCCCTGTCCCCCCTCTCTCTCTCATCCCCTGTCCCCCCTCTCTCTCATCCACTATCCCTGTCCCCTCTCTCTCTCATCCACTATCCCTGTCCCCTCTCTCTCTCATCCACTGTCCCTGTCCCCTCTCTCTCTCATCCACTATCTCTGTCCCCTTTCTCTCTCTCACTCATCCCCTATCCCTGTCCCCCCTCTCTCTCATCCCCTATCCCTGTCCCCCCTCTCTCTCATCCACTATCCCTGTCCCCCCTCTCTCTCATCCACTATCTCTGTCCCCTTTCTCTCTCTCACTCATCCCCTATCCCTGTCCCCCCTTTCTCATCCAATATCCCTACCCCCCCCCCCTCTATCTCTCATCCACTATTTCTGTTCCCCCTCTCTCTCTCATCCACTATCCCTGTCCCCCCTTTCTCATCCAATATCAATGTCCCCTCTCTATCTCTCATCCACTATTTCTGTTCCCCCTCTCTCTCTCATCCACTATCCCTGTTCCCGTCTCATCCAATATCCCTGTCCCCCCTCTCTCTCTCTCATCCACTATCCCTGTTCCCCCTCTCTTTCTCATCCACTATCCCTGTTCCCCCTCTCTCCCTCTCATCCAATATCCCTGTCCTCCCTCTCTCCCACTATCCCTGCCTCTCTCTCTCATCCAATATCCCTGTCCCCTCTCTCCCAATATCCCTGTCCCCTCTCATCCACTATCCCTGTCCCCCTTCTCTCCCACTGCCCCCTCTCTCTCTCATCCAATATCCCTTCTCTCTCTCATCCACTATCCCTGCCTCCCCCCTCTCGCTCTCCCCTGCTCCCCCTTCTCCTCACCTTCCTCCCCTCCCTATTCTCTCCTTCCTCTCCCTCTGTCTCTCCCAATATCTCGTTTTCCCACCCCTAAGGAACACACACAGTGCGCTGTGCAGTGTGGGGTTTAATGGGGGGAGGAGGGTGGGGGGGTGAGATGTGGGGATTACAAAGGTAAATTGGGGGGGATTAATCGGGGGGGGGGAGGCTGCTCCTTAAATTTGTCCTGGGCCCCATGATTTCTATTGGCGGATATATTCCAATTAAGAATTTCACTTGTGAGCACATTCACATGTCTTAGACAGGTCTGCAACCCTAATTCTTTATGGGACTCTTAGTCTCCGTTGGAACCTCACAGGTTTATATATTCTACTCTAATTACGGGTTGCCAAGCAACCAACTGGCTATAAATATCAGGAGCCTTGTCCATTCAGTATCAGCCCTTTGAGAAAGTCGCCCTCTGGTGACGAAACGCGCCAGGGATTCCAATTGCGCAATTACGTCATTGCGACGCTACGCACACGCACGAGGCAGCATTGAAGCGCGAGATCTACATTGCGGCCATTCAAGTGGGAGAGGCGAACTACGGGACCATATGGACTGAATCTTTGTCGGCGAATTACACCACTGGCCTCCTGTGAACATCATCATCTCCACGCAGCCCTGAGGGAGCTAAGACTTGTGGACGTTTGCAGTGCAGAGACCGGATGGTGGTGATTTATTCACACATTGTTTTATTTGAATTTTACTCTTGTGAGTGTAATTCTCCCCCCCCCCTTCACATCCCTTTTAACATTAAATCAACAATATTACGCTATGGGGCGTGCGCTCTCTCTTCTTTCTCTTTTATATATATATATATATATATATATATACAGTGTTCGACAAATCACCCAAAAATCTACTCGCCCAACCAAAAAATCTACTCGCCACCTAGTCCCGCCCCCAACTCCGCCCCTAGTCCCACCCCCAACCCCGCCCCCAACCCCGCTTTAAAATAAAACATATGAATAAAATCCATTTAAATGACAAATATATTTATTGTATTACATTATACTACAATTAGCCCTTGTTACGTGTGTGTGTGTGTCTGTGTAAATGTCGATCTAGAAATAAAAGCCAGGTGTGAATGACTAGTTTCCTGAACCCCTTAATCAGTGTCTGGATGCCCCCGCTTCACAATATCTAAAGCAGAAATCCCGCCTGGGATCTTACCGGATCCGTAGTCCCTCAATGTCCAGGTACCCTCATTCCCGCAATGTTATACATTGGAGGGGAGGTTCGTGTAGAACGGCCTCCTATGGCGCTGAGGATGAAGAATGGAATAAAGTCTTGTACAGTGGTTTCTTATGTGGAATACCTCAGAGAAGGGAACAAGAAATAGACAGAAAACACCACAATAGTGTATTACCCTTGAGACAACAATGGCCGTGGTGGACACGATACAAAGAGCATTTATTGGTTAAAACAATTGTAACCTCAATTGATATAAAACATGTAATGAATTAATAAACAGTAGACTATTCTCCCGTTGAACAAGAAGATTGTTCTCCTGCTGAATAAGAGAAGGCTCCCAAGCGCTTGTGCTTAAGGGAGCTACGTTGCTCCGCCGTGTGGTAAAACTGAAATCCTACTCACCGTCCATGCGAAGGTTTTTGGCCATTCAGGGACACCGTAGCTGTGCACATCAGACGGTGACGTCAGCAGG
>NW_027456730.1:2647500-2775000 GCF_040206685.1 Ascaphus truei | reverse complement strand
GTTTATTATTTGAACTTTTACAGGTTTTTATAATTTTTCATTCATGTCTTTTATTTTTTCACTCCCATTTAATGCCCGTTACTGTATCTATGTATATAATACATTCACGGACACTGAATGGGTGTATTGTATGTGAATTTTGTATGTAAATGCATTGTATTTTATGCTGTATTATTGCCCCTGTATGTTATGTTTATCTATCTGTATGGATAGACATAAAGGGATAATAATTGATTGTTTGGCTCATGTTTAGGTTCTTTTCATGTATGGATAATGTATTTAGCATCTTTATTTTGTCATTTTTGTGAATAATTTCTATTTAGCTAATGCCTTCTTTATGGTAGTAAGATTAGAATGATGGTGGTTACTTTAAATTAGATTTGTTTTGCCAATGGTTTGGCTTTAGCAATTGAATAGGGAATTGTATAATTGATTTGTATTGTATTTTAATTGTTTGAGGAAATGGATTAATTGATTGATGCTAATTGTATTGATGTTGGTTAGATTCTAATTGATTTTCAGGATGGCATTGGTGGTTAGGGGACATTGTTCATAGTGTATTTTATTGTAACATGAAATGTGGTGGTTTTAAGATTAAAAATTAATGTTTTGATTTGTAGATGTTTTATGTGTTTCATAATGGGGGGGGGGGGGAAGTGTATTGGCCCCAAGGGTATGTGGGTAGGCCTCACGGGGTGGGGGGTTAGAGTTGGAGGGTATGTAGGGTATGTAGGCCTCCCAAATGGTGGGTGAGGGTGGGTTAACCCCTTAATGACTGTAGCGGTTAATAACCGCTATGGTGATTAAGGGGTATGGGGACATTACATTGGCTATTGTAATTGTTGTGCATGTTTTGCAGCACCGTAGGGGCATGGGCAGGATGAAGATGAGGATAAAGACAGCCTTCATCGTGGGTGCCTGTAAAACGTAAGTGTAAAATGTTTTTATTGTATTTATTGTCATTTATATGTATTTTAAATGGGCAAATGCATTATTATCCATATGTGGATAATAGTAATTTTGCCCATTACAGTACTGTATGTGTTAGGGGGCGGGGGGGATGTGTGTTGTTTATTGGGGGCAATTGTCCCCAATAAACATGCTAATGTGCCTTAACCCCTTCATTGCCTTAGCGGCTATCCGCTAAGGTAATGAAGAAGCATTAATGTATTTTTATTAATAGTGTGCGGTAGCAGGGGGTCCCCTGAGCTGAACCGCATTGATTTCTGCCTCAGAGACCCCCTGCTTCCCGAGTTACAGGCCCCACTTTGGGGCATCGGTGCCAGTGCGGACGCCATCTTCATAGAGCCCACGTCACGTCTTGGACGCTATAAAGATGGCGGTGGCACTGGCACCCGATGCCCCATACCGGGGCCTGTAACTCGAAAAGCAGGGGGTCTCTGAGGCAGAAATCAATGCTTTTCAGCTCAGGGGACCCCCTGTTCCCGCACACTATTATTTAAAATACATTAATGCTGCTTCATTACCATAGCGGATAGCCGCTACGGTAATGAATTATTGTTTATTGTTATGTATGTTTTAATACTAGTGTAGATGTGCAGGGGGTCTCCTGAGCTGAACCGCATTGGTTTCAGGTCCGAGGACCCCTACTTCAGGAGATACAGGCCCCTTTATGGGGTGGCGGTATCCCTCTGCAGAATGTAAATAACCCGGTCACGTGACGCGGGAGCTTTAAACTGCAGGGGACACCGGCACCCCATAACGGGGCCTGTAACTCCTGAAGTAGGGTGTCCTCGGACCTGAAACCAATGAGGTTCAGCTCGGGAGACCCCCTGCTCATGTACACTATTATTAAAATGTTTTTATTTAGTGTACGATCGCCTGTAACAGTCTTGCATGGAGATAGCAAATCTCCATGCAAATGTTACAGGCGGCTTTTTTTTTTCTATCAGCTAGCGAACGGAAAGGTTCAGAACGCTAGCAGGGGGGAAAAAAGCAACTCGTACGCTGTGGCTGTTTTGAGCTATTTTGAGCAGGTACGTTAAAAAATGGCCTCAAGGCCTTAGTGCATCGCGTCCCCGAATTCACTTTTTAACGGACCTGCTTTTTGGCCAAATCAGAACGCAAAGCCATTGAGCTTAGTGCATAGCCCCCAGAGAGAGAGAGACAGACACAGAGAGAGACAGACACAGAGAGAGACAGACACAGAGAGAGACAGACACAGAGAGAGAGATAGACAGACACAGAGAGAGAGACAGAAACAGAGAGAGAGAGAGAGACAGACACAGAGAGAGACAGACACAGAGAGAGACAGACACAGAGAGAGACAGACACAGAGAGAGACAGACACAGAGAGAGACAGACACAGAGAGAGACAGACACACAGAGAGACAGACACAGAGAGAGACAGACAGAGAGAGAGATAGACAGACACAGAGAGAGAGAGACAGAAACAGAGAGAGAGAGAGAGAGAGAGACAGACACAGAGAGAGACAGACACAGAGAGAGACAGACACAGAGAGAGACAGACAAAGAGAGAGACAGACACAGAGAGACAGACACAGAGAGAGACAGACACAGAGAGAGACAGACACAGAAAGAGACACAGAGAGAGACAGACACAGAGAGAGACAGACACAGAGAGAGACAGTCACAGAGAGAGAGAGAGACACAGAGAGAGAGAGAGACAGACACAGAGAGAGAGAGACAGAGAGAGAGAGACAGACACAGAGAGAGAGACACACAAAGACACACACACACACACACACAGAGACACACACAGAGAGAGACACACACACACACATACACAGAAAAAGAGAGACACACAGAAAGAGACACACAGAAAGAGAGAGACACACAGAAAAAAGAGAGACACACAGAAAAAGAGAGACACTCAGAAAAAGAGAGACACAGAAAAAGAGACACACAGAAAAAGAGAGACACACAGAAAAAGAGAGACACACAGAGAAAGAGAGACACACATAGAAAGAGACACACACAAGAAAGTGACACACACACACATAGAAAGAGACACACACAAGAAAGTGACACACACAGAGAGAAAGAGACACACAGAGAGACACAGAGGGCGAGAGAATGAGAGAGACAGAGACAGAGAGAGAGAACACACATGCAGAGAGAATGAGAGACAAAGAAAGAGAGTGAGAGGGTGAGAGTGAGAGGGCAAGAGGGCGAGGGCGACAAAGGGAGAGGGAGAGAGCGACACAGGGAGAGGGCGACACAGAGAGAGGGCGACACAGGGAGAGGGTGACACAGGGAGAGGGCGACACAGGGAGAGGGAGGGGGCGACACACTCACAGACACACACACTCACTCACAGACACTCACAGACACACACTCAATCACAGACACATACACTCACTCTCACTCACAGACACACACACACTCACTCTCACTCACAGACACACACACTCTCACTCACAGACACACACAGACTCACTCTCACTCACAGACACACAAAAACACTCACAGACACACTCACTCACTCACAGACACACTCACTCACAGACACACACACTCACAGACACACTCAGACACAGACACACTCAGACACAGACACACTCAGACACAGACACACTCAGACACAGACACACTGAGACACACACACTCACAGACACACACACTCACAGACACTCACACTCACTCACAGACACACCCACCCACTCACAGACACACAAAGACACTCACTCACAGACACACTCACTCACAGACACACACACTCACAGACACACACTCACAGACACACACACTCAGACACACTCAGACACAGACACACTCAGACACAGACACACTGAGACACACACACACACTCACTCACAGACACACACACCCACTCACAGACACACAAAGACACTCACTCACAGACACACTCACTCACTCAGACACACACACTCACAGACACACACACACTCACAGACACACACTCACAGACACACACACTCACAGACACACACTCACAGACACATTCACTCAGAGACACACACACTCACAGACACACTCACACACAGACACATTCAGACACACACTCACTCACAGACACACACACTCACTCTCACTCTCTCACAGACATGCAGAGACACACAGCGACACACACTCAGAAACAGACACACTCAGACACAGACACACTCACAGACACACACACACACTCACAGACACACACAAATACTCACAGACACACACACTCACTCACAGACACACAGACACTCACTCAGAGACACACACACTCACAGACACAGACACACACACTCACTCACAGACACACTCACTCACAGACACACTCATTCACAGACACACTCATTCACAGACACACACACACACACACACACACACACACACTCACAGACACACTCACAGACACACTCACTCACAGACACACAGACACACTCACACAGACACACACTCACAGACACACTCACAGATACAGACACTCACAGACACACACACAGTCACTCAGTCTGTCACACACACACACTCACCGGGTCGCACGTGGCAGCAGTGAGGCCTCCGCACAGCAGTGGGCCCTCCACACGGCAGCGGGGCCTCTGCAAGTCAAGGGGGGTCACACATCGCAGCGGGGGCCTCCGCAAGGCAGCAGGGCTCTCTGCAAGGGGCCGCCGGGGCCGCCCCCCCGAAGCGGCCGGCGCCGCAGCATGCTCCCCCCACCGAAGCGAACCCCCTTCAGAGGCGGACACCCCCGGGGAGCAAGCAGGGATCGAGCAGGAGATCAGGGGGAGGAGATCAGGGGCAGGAGGCGCGCACGGGGGAAGATGGGTTTGCGCTTCCCCCTCCGTATCAAGTTGGGAGCGGATGGGGGCTGGGTTGCGCACGGGGCTTGTGTTGGCGCTTCCCCCTCCGTCCCACGTGGTGAGCGGGGGGGAGGGGTGTGGGAAGGCTGGGTTGCTGGGGGAACAGGCAGCGGGCCCACAGGCAGCGCAGAGGGCAGGACACCCTGCTTGCCCTGTGCATGCGCGCCGGGACAACGGAAATCCCTGCCATTTTTTCCAACTTTTTTTTAAATGTAATTAACTGGCGCCCGGCCGGGCCCCCCCTGACTCACGGGAGGAGATCAGGGGCAGGAGGGGGAGGAGATCAGGAGGGGGAGGAGATCAGGGGAAGGGGCTCTTCCCCGCGTTAACCCAATCAGGGAGGGGGATTATTTATTTATTTTAAAAAAATAAAAAATTGGCACGAGCAGGGGAATTCATAGAGCACGGCTCGCCAGCGGCCTATATCCACTCGCCACGGGCGAGTGGTTATCATTATTTGTCGAACACCGTATATAAATATATATATATACACACACACATATATATATATATATATATATATATATATATATATATATTTTATATATATATATATATATATATATATATATATATATATATATATATATATATATATATATATATATATATATATGCAAATACAACTGTATGCTCATCTGCATGTCTTAGGCAGGTCTGCAACCCCGCCTTTCCCCATTATCACCCAGCATACAGCACTTCCACTGCAGCAAGGGATTCTGGGAAATGACATGCAAATGAGCACACAGTGTCACTTTTTGCCTCAAAAAACATTTTTAACATGGTTCCCTATAGGCTTAAGCTTGCTGCATGGTCACAGCTTTGAGCACAGCCAGGGTTAAGGTGCATACCCAGAAAACCACCCACAGACAGCTGTTTCGACCTTAATGGGTCTCATCAGTGTGGGGTTGATTTTAACTGGGTATGCAAAGAGGCTATGGGATAGGCTATACCATAATACTGAGTTAAGTTATGGTGAGTAAAAAAAGTGACAAAAACCCTCCACAGGAAAGAAAATATGCAAATACAACTGTATGCTCATCTGCATGTCTTAGGCAGGTCTGCAACCCCGTGGGTTGTCACTTTTTCTACTCACCATTATGGTATATATATATATATATACACTGTATACACACACACACACACACACACACATAATCAAAAAATAAATAGATGATACCGTTCTCTGGCTAACAAAATGCTTTTATTTGTGTGAGCTTTCGGGATACACTGATCTCTTCTTCCTGCGATGTTACAAGGAATGAAGCAAGCAAAGGGTATACTTAAAAACAGTGTCTCTTGGAATGTTATCTGTCCTTGTCCCTCCCCCGTGTGTGGATGAGATTTATGACTAGAGGTGTTAAATGGTTCCTGAAAGTTAGTGATGTAAGAGTGTGTGTGTATCTGTGTGAATATAAATGAATGGAGAGTCCACAGTGTATACAGTGCTTTACAAAAGGTGTGTGAAGTGAGAGTTAATATAAATGGTGTGGGTAGGTGTGGAAATGTGAGAGATTGTAGCATAACTAAGTGTGTGTAGAAACTATGTGGTCCCTATTGGTGTATAGGGATGGAAAAACAAGGAGTATTAGTATGTGTAAGAGACAGCTGTGTGTGCGTACATATAGCCCAGTATGTATAGACATGGCCTATAGCGCTCATGGGAAGAGAGTTCACTTGTGTCAGTAATGACTCATAAAATTTCGATCTCTGTTTAGACCACCGCTAAGTGTCCCGAACAGTTGCATAAATTTGTATTCATGCAACCGTCTCTCTTTCGGTGTTTTAAGATTACCTTTGAGTATGGCCACCTTCAGATCGTTCATCTTATGGCCAGAGTCAGAGAAATGTTCGCTGACAGGACTGTCTCTTGTTCCGCGTGTGATGCTGTGGCGATGCAGGTTCATTCTCTTGTTTAGCCCCTGCCCCGTCTCACCTATTTAGTAGCAGCCCCCTGAGCATTTCATGCACATGATGAGGTACACGACATTGCTGGAGGAACAGGTGAACCTTCTTCTGATTTTGTATTCCCGATTCCTGTGCGGTATTTGTATTGTGTCCGCTGTGTAGAGCATTGCGCAGGTTTTGCATCTTGCGTCCTGGCATGGTTTCGTCCCGCATTCAGTTGTAGTGCTGAATACTTTACTCCTCACCATAATATTCTTGAGATTATGAGGTTGCCTGTATGATAATAAGGGTGCTTCAGGGAAGACCTGTTGCAGTCTTGTATCTTCCTGGAAGATGAGTTGTAGTTCCCTGGCGATCTTGCATAGGGCTCCTAGGTGTGTGTTATATGTGACCACCAAAGGTACCCTGTCGCTTGTCTTTCTGTTTGTATTCAAGGAGATCACTTCTTGGTATTCTGATGGCTTTGTGAATTTGCTGGTCTACAATTCTGCGGTTATATCCACGGTTTATAAAATCTGATCTCAAGGCTTTAATCCGCTGGTCTCTGTCTGCTGTGTCGGAGCATATCCGAGTTGTATCGTATGGCTTGACTGAAGATGGTTGCATGTTTGGTGTGTGTCGGGTGGAAGCTGTTGTCCCTCAAATAGCTGGCTCTGTCTGTAGGTTTGCGGTATACAGAAGTCTGTAGTTGGTTGTTCTTTATAGTAATGGGGGTGTCTAGGAAATGTACTTCATCCGGGGAATGGGTGAGTTTGAGGTTGATTGTCGGGTGGAACGTATTGAAGTTGTCATAGAAATGTAGGAGATCCTGTTCGCCAGAGGTCCAAATCAGGAGGATGTCATCGATGTACTGCACCGACACACTTTATTCGAGCAAATACCCAGTATGTACCTGGCAGATACCTGGAATGCGCCGCTCCTCACCTCTGACAAGCCCCGTTGTGTTTGCCTTCCCAGCCTGGGTTCATGCCTGGCTGACGGGCGGCTGATCTGTTAAATGATAATGATTAGGATTTAATAGGCTGCAATGCTTCGCGTGTCTACCAGATGGCATAAATTCATGAATTGTAATGCAGTATATATATATATATACTGTGCAGTATTGCAGCCAGCGGGAATAAAATGCTTCAATCCCTGCCTGGAAAATACCTCAATGCACTCGGGCAGAAAACACACAAATCTCAATACACCCGGGTATACCCGAATTCGTGGAACTAGCCGAGCTCGAATAAAGTGTGTCGCCAGTGTAGCGAAGGTATGTAAGGGGTTTCAAGTGACAGGTGGAAAGAAAGTCACTTTCCAGTTTTGCGCAGAACAGATTGGTATACTGTGGCGCCATCTGAGTACCCACAGCGGTCCCGGTTGTCTGGAGGTATGTGTCATTTCCAAAAAAAAATAAAAAAAAAAAATATATATATATATATATATATATATATATATATAGTGGTTGACAAATCAAACGTGTCAAATCAAATTACCAAACGTGTGCTGCTTGGGCCAATATTTACTCGCCCGGGGGTTAAATCCACTCGCCCGGGGCGAGCAAATGTATAGGTTTGTCGAACACTGTATATATATATATATATTATGTGACAAACGGCTTACTCCGGGGCTCCGCCGTCTGTCCGGGACTGTTAGAACACGGTCTTTTAGGGTAGGTTAAATGATGAGACGTCACGTACTGTTCCTTTAAACAGGCTATACCTGGTTTATTCAGTCCCAGGCACTGAGACTGCCACAGTTTAAACAGAAAACAAAGCCAAACAAAAAGCTGCTCGTCTGAGCGATAACTTAAACTTAGATGTCCCTGACTCAGAGTTGGAAGTGGCTTGTCCACTTCCACCAACAAAATAAGTACCTTTGCAGTCTTTAGACAAACTAACAGAATGAATGAAGCGATTTGGGAAAGAGGCTTTCTCACCCCTCTGCAGTTCAGCAGCCTTCCAGGCTCTTGGGCGGGGCCCAGAGGAAACAGGAAACAGGTCTTATATACCTGAACTCTAATCAGCATGACAGGTGACAGAAAACAGGCAGCAGACAAACTGTGGAATGGAGTGCCTGTACCACGAGGCTGCCCTGTTCAGCTTAGACAGGACAGAAACTGTTCAGTATCCTGGGAGCCCTGTATATGGAGTTTATTACCAACCCCTGGTTTCTGTCACATATCCTCCCCCCCAGCTCAGACCTCGATGGGTGAGCGACCATGGATATTAGGGAGTGCATCCTTGACAACCCGTCGGCATTGCCATGTTTGTGCCCCGACCTGTGTTCCACAGAAAATTTAAAGGGCTGTAGGCTTAGGAACCACCTGGTCACCCTAGCGTTCTTCTCCCTATTTTGACACATCCAGGTAAGGGGTGCATGATCTGTGACCAATCGGAACTTTCTCCCCAACAGATAATACTTGAGTGTCTCTACAGCCCACTTTATTGCGAGACACTCTTTCTCGACTATGGAGTAATTTTTCTCCTGGGGATTTAGTTTCCTACTTAAATAAAGGATGGGGTGCTCCTCCCCTTGAGACTCCTGGGAGAGTACCGCCCCCAGCCCTACCTCAGATGCGTCGGTTTGGACTACGAACTCTTTGGAGAAGTCAGGTGTGACCAACACTGGTTGGGCACAGAGAGCTTCTTTCAGGCTTCTAAAGGCCTGTTCGGCTTCGGGGGACCATTTTACCATTAGCGGTCCTCTTGCTTTTGTGAGGTCGGTTAGTGGGGTTGCCTTAGTTGCAAAATTGGGAATAAACCTCCTATAGTAGCCAATTAACCCCAAAAAGGTCCTTACTTGTTTTTTTGTGACTGGCCTTGGCCAATTTTGTATCGCCTCTACTTTGAGTGTTTGTGGTTTGAGTAACCCTCTACCAATAGAATACCCCAGATACTTGGCCTCCTCCAGACCAATGGTGCATTTAGCGGGGTTAGCAGTTAGTCCAGCAGACCGAACTGCGTCGAGCACAGCTTGGACCTTTGGAAGGTGGGACTGCCAATCTTCACTATGGATTACCACATCATCCAGGTAGGCGGCAGCGTACCGAACATGTGGTTTTAAAATTTTATCCATCATTCTTTGGAATGTGGCGGGAGCTCCATGTAAGCCAAAAGGCAGCACCTTATATTGAAAGAGGCCGTCTGGGGTTGAGAAGGCTGTTTTTTCTTTTGCCCTTTCTGTGAGGGGAACCTGCCAGTACCCTTTTGTTAGGTCTAGGGTTGTGAGATATCGGGCTTTGCCCAGTCTCTCTACAAGTTCATCCACCCTGGGCATAGGATAAGTATCAAATTTTGACACCGCGTTTAGTTTCCGGTAGTCATTACAAAACCTTGTTGTACCGTCTGGCTTTGGGACTAAAACTATAGGGCTGTTCCACCCACTTTGGGATTCCTCAATTACGCCTAGTTTTAGCATTTTTTTAACCTCTAAACTTATAGCCTCTCTCTTGGCCTCTGGGATTCGGTACGGTTTAAGGTTAACTCGGACCCCCGGTTCAGAGACTATGTCATGTTTAATTACGTTAGTTTTACCTGGCTGTGTAGAGAAGATTTCTTTGTTCCTTCTCACTAAACTCTGGACCTCTCGTTTTTGATGCACGGACAGTGTTTCAGCTATGCTAACCTCTGGGTCAGTTTCTTGATTCTCTGACGGACCTGGGGGTACTAGGGTTAACAAGACCTCTCTATCTTTCCAGGGCTTGAGTAGGTTTATATGGTAAATTTGCTCAGGTTTCCTCCTACCTGGCTGCCTTACCCTATAATTTACTTCTCCCACTCTTTCCAAGACCTCATATGGCCCATGCCATTTAGCAAGGAATTTACTCTCCACGGTGGGAACCAGAACTAGTACCCTATCACCTGGAAAAAAAATTCTGACCCTAGCACCCTTATTATACGTATTCCTTTGTGCTTCTTGAGCTTTCTCCATGTGTTCCCTCACTATGGGTAGGACTGCAGCAATGCGGTCCTGCATTTGGGCAACATGCTCTATTACACTTCTGTAAGGGGTAACCTCGTGTTCCCAAGTTTCTTTGGCTATATCCAGTAAGCCCCTTGGATGTCGGCCATACAATAGTTCAAACGGGGAGAAGCCTGTGGATGACTGGGGAACTTCCCTAATGGCAAATAACAGGTATGGTAACAAACAGTCCCAGTTTTTCCCATCCTTATCGACCGCCCGGCGTAACATGCTCTTTAAGGTTTTATTGAACCTTTCCACTAAACCATCTGTTTGTGGATGATAGACTGAGGTTCTGAGATGCTTGATTTTTAGGAGTTTACATAGCTCTTTTGTTACTTGGGACATAAATGGTGTTCCCTGGTCAGATAAGATCTCTTTAGGAATTCCGACCCGGGAAAACAGAAGTACTAACTCTTTTGCTATGTTTTTAGCAGAGGTGCTACGTAGGGGAACTGCCTCCGGATATCGGGTAGCATAATCTAATATTACCAATATATGCTGATGTCCCCTAGCAGACTTTATTAGGGGTCCTACTAGATCCATAGCAATCCGGTCAAATGGTACCTCTATTATGGGAAGGGGTACCAATGGGCTGCGGTATGCTTTGAACGGGGCGGTGATCTGACATTCTGGGCATGAGGAACAATAGTTTGTAATTTCTGCCAGAACCCCAGGCCAATAAAAGCTTCGGAGAACCTTTTCTTTTGTCTTTTCCACCCCTAGGTGTCCCCCCAATGGATGACTATGTGCGAGGTGTAATACTACGTTACGGAATGTCCGTGGTACCAACAATTGTTTAGTTGTAACTGATTTTCTTTTATCAACCCGATATACTAGGTCGTTCTCTACCTCGAAGTAGGGGTAGGCAAGTGACCTATCTGGTTGGCCATGAGTACTATTCTGGTCCCGTATATTTCCCCTTGCTACCGCTAATGTGGGGTCCTCCCACTGGGCCTTCTTAAAACTCCCAGGACTGACCTCTAGGTCAGCGAGGGTCTTATCCTGTACTGGGGTGGTAAGTGCCTGATCAACATCTTGATTTGGGGTATTCCCTACCAAAGTAGTGATGGGGAAGGGAATTTCACAGCACTCCTCCTTTTCCCCCTTCTTATTTGGGCCCTCGTCAACCTCCATTTCTGAAAAAGGGAAAGGATTTGTTTCTTCTAACACTTCGTTATGGTCTGCTATTGAACTCTGGGCGCTATTCTGAGCTGGGGACCACATTTTTAGAAAATGGGGAAAGTCGGTCCCTATTAACACATCATGTGCCAGTTTGGGTACAACACCCACCTTGAAATCTAAAGAACCAAATTCTGTTTCAAAAAAAACATCAACAGTGGAATATTCATGATTATCCCCATGTATACAACAAATTGCCACTCTTTGTGAACTGTTTACCTGTTTCTTCTTAATGGGCAATAGGTATTCGGACACTAGTGTGACCATACTCCCAGAGTCAAGAAGTGCCCGAACCCTCTTACCATTAACCTTTACAAATGCCCACAGATGGTTATTCAAGGGGTCCTCTGGGCTAGGGCCCATACATTGGGACAACAGCGAATAAGGTTCCACGCTGTTGCATTGCATGGGCTCATCATTTAGTGGGCAGATTTTTGCTGTGTGGCCCCTCTCATGACAATTTACACATTTAGGTACATAGTCTGTGTCCCACTTAGAGCCTTTTCCCGGCTCCCCATGTTGGCTATTGCCCTTAGTGTGCGAACCACTGTTGCTGGAGCGGCGTGAAGGTGGTCGCCGCTCTTCAGCGCCCCTTAACCCCGGTACCCTTTTACCGTCTCTGGAAGAGTCCTGGAACCTCGGATAGTGGGGTTGCTCCACGACTGTGGGTTGCGGGTGCTCTTCTGCTGCACTGTACCTTTCTACAAGGGCCACAAGCTCATCCGCATTGTGGGGGTCACTCCGACTGACCCAACGGCGTAAGGCAGAGGGAAGTTTCCTCAAGAACTGGTCCATGACCAACCGTTCCACGATGTGGCTTGCTGAGTTGATCTCGGGTTGTAGCCACTTCCGGGCGAGGTGGATGAGGTCATACATCTGGCTTCGGGTGGCTTTATCCATCGTGAAGGACCATGCGTGAAACCTTTGGGCACGAACAGCCGTGGTTACGCCGAGGCGGGCGAGGATCTCGAACTTCAATTTTGCATAGACGTTAGCTTCGGCTGGCTCTAGATCAAAGTAAGCCTTCTGGGGTTCGCCGCTTAGGAAGGGTGCGATTAGACCAGCCCACTCAGCTTCTGGCCATCCCTCTCTCTGTGCCGTGCGTTCAAACGTGAGAAGATAGGCTTCCACATCATCCGAGGGTCCCATCTTCTGAAGGTAGTGGCTTGCCCTGGTCATTTTCGGAACTGGGGCTGCCTCTGCCAGTGGAAGGTTACTGATAGTCCCCCTCAGGATCTCGAGTTCCTGCTGTAAGCCCTGAGCGAACCGCTTTTGCTCCTCTCTCAGCAGGCGGTTTGTCTCTTGCTGGTTTGCATTAGTCTCTTGCTGGGCTATTAACAGCTGTCGCTGGGTTTCACTCGCCTGTTGCTGGGCTTCATTCGCGTCTTTCTGGACAGCGACATTGCGTACCAGCGCACTCACCACGTCTTCCATCTTGTTTGGAGAGAGAGAAAAAAAAACCTTCTTTTTTTTTTTTTTTTTTTTTTTTAAAGTTCTTTAACCCCCAGACCTTTCAGTGTTCTGCCCGCATTCTCCACCATATGTGACAAACGGCTTACTCCGGGGCTCCGCCGTCTGTCCGGGACTGTTAGAACACGGTCTTTTAGGGTAGGTTAAATGATGAGACGTCACGTACTGTTCCTTTAAACAGGCTATACCTGGTTTATTCAGTCCCAGGCACTGAGACTGCCACAGTTTAAACAGAAAACAAAGCCAAACAAAAAGCTGCTCGTCTGAGCGATAACTTAAACTTAGATGTCCCTGACTCAGAGTTGGAAGTGGCTTGTCCACTTCCACCAACAAAATAAGTACCTTTGCAGTCTTTAGACAAACTAACAGAATGAATGAAGCGATTTGGGAAAGAGGCTTTCTCACCCCTCTGCAGTTCAGCAGCCTTCCAGGCTCTTGGGCGGGGCCCAGAGGAAACAGGAAACAGGTCTTATATACCTGAACTCTAATCAGCATGACAGGTGACAGAAAACAGGCAGCAGACAAACTGTGGAATGGAGTGCCTGTACCACGAGGCTGCCCTGTTCAGCTTAGACAGGACAGAAACTGTTCAGTATCCTGGGAGCCCTGTATATGGAGTTTATTACCAACCCCTGGTTTCTGTCACAATATATATATTTTTATATATATATATATATATATATATATATATGAAACAAAAAGAAGACGGCGCTGCTCCCATAGTATAATACTGTAAATAGATAATTTATTGATAAATGCTGCTAGATTACAGACACTTACAATAGATATAAAGGTCATAAGCAATGGTTAAAATGATCTTGGCACATCACCCGTTATTCCATCCGTGTGCTGATCCACGTCCAGCTGATCTGGTAAGCTCCCGTTGCGGACGCCAGGAACGTGCGCGCGCACTCAATCTCTTCCTGGTATTCAAGTATCTCGATAGCTGGTCACCGGGTAGTAGCACAGGATCCAGGCACAGTTCAATAAGCACACCCTGCACTGCTCCAATACAGGAATGGAATGGCGCCAAAGTAATGACGAATATACTTCTGATGTATTAAAGTCCAATATTTACTCTTTCCCTACGCGTTTCGTCGCTTCATGCGACTTCCTCAGGGGTTAACACTAAACTGTTGGAGAACCACATATATAGCTAAATACATGATTAAATGCTTCAAGGCACATGGGTAATAATTAGATAATTAACTTCTTGGGGCTGGGTGGGGGGGAAAACATGGAAAAAACATGAGGTTGAGAAAAAAATGACAATTACATGACAAATACATAAAGTGATAGTTATAAAAAACATACTATATGATAATAAAAGATGTGCAAATTATACATGAAGAATAATTATTTAATATGTGATAGTAATTAAAAACATTCAATAAAAGTGATAAGATATACATGTATAAAATAGATGATACATGTATGCTATAACAATTGACATAAAATAGTGTCCACACGGTAATGTAGATATGTTGTTAGGGCCTTTCAAAGATAGCCTGATCTACATTCAAGGCAAGGTACAGTAAACCTTTAACAAACAATAATTCTCATGTCGTGTCGTCCTCTAAAGTCTCTCCTAAGGCCCGGGCCATAGAGGGGTGAGGAGTTCCGAGCTGCGCTGACGCTGAGGCTCACCTGCTGAAATCTGCGCGATTTCATGCCCATGCAGGCGAGCAAGCAGGCGCGATCGGAGGCGGGGGGAGACTGAGGGAGGCGGGGCAGTGACGTCTCTGGGCCAATCGCCCGCGACGCACTGACGTCGGCGCCGTGACGTTGACGCAGCTCCACGCTGATTGCATGTTTTCAGCAGACAGTGCACTGAAAAACAGCTTGGCGCTCGGCTGAAAACTCCAGCGCCTCAGCACGCCTGCGGACGCTCACGTGAGCCACCTCTAAAGGCATCCACATTGAGGATGCAGGGGCTCAGCGCGGAGCGTCCGCACAGCTCAGCACGGCCTGTCCTTCTATGGACTCGGCCTAAGTCTGATTCCCAGTGTCTAATGTAACACAGTCTGGTCTCGTTGGGCGTCACTGGACAGATCACTTCCCTGTACATCCTAGATGTGAGTCCCCTTGTGTCCGTAGCTCTAGCACACAGCTGCTCAAAATTTGTTCGTGCCGGTCTGATTGGGGTTTTGTTATAAAAATCTCTGATCTGGAGGTATCGATAGAATTCTTTATTTGGGATAGCTTTAGAGGATTTAATTTGCTCAAACTTTGTATGTAGTTTCTACCCTGCAGATCCTTAAGACGGGTTATCCCCGCTTGAATCCAATTGAAGAGGTTCTTGCTATTCAGCCCTGGAGCGGAGTCTGGATTGCCGGCAATTGGGGTCATCAGTGAGCCTTTGGTAGTCAAGTGGCAGCTAAATTTTGTGGCCTCCCAAACTCTTAATGAATTAACCATGGTCTGTAGCGGATATATGTGTGAATACCAGTGTTACTTCTCTGGGCGTGTATGTGTATACCAGTATTACTTCTCTGGGCGTGTATGTGTATACCAGTATTACCTCTCTGGGCGTGTATGTGTATACCAGTATTACCTCTCTGGGCGTGTATGTGTATACCAGTATTACCTCTCTGGGCGTGTATGTGTATACCAGTATTACCTCTCTGGGCGTGTATGTGTATACCAGTATTACTTCTCTGGGCGTGTATGTGTATACCAGTATTACCTCTCTGGGCGTGTATGTGTATACCGGTATTACCTCTCTGGGCGTGTATGTGTATACCAGTATTACCTCTCTGGGCGTGTACGTGTATACCGATATTTCCTCTCTGGGCATGTATGTGTATACCAGTCTTACTTCTCTGGGCGTGTACGTGTATACCGATATTTCCTCTCTGGACATGTATGTGTATACCGGTATTACCTCTATGGGCGTGTATGTGTATACCGGTATTACCTCTCTGGGTGTGTATGTGTATACCGGTATTACCTCTCTGGGTGTATATGTGTATACCGGTATTACCTCTCTGGGTGTATGTGTATACCGATATTTCCTCTCTGGGTGTGTATGTGTATACCGGTATTACCTCTCTGGGTGTATGTGTATACCGATATTTCCTCTCTGGGTGTGTATGTGTATACCAGTATTACCTCTCTGGGCGTGTATGTGTATACCGGTATTACCTCTCTGGGCGTGTATGTGTATACCGATATTTCCTCTCTGGGCGTGTATGTGTATACCGGTATTACCTCTCTGGAAATGTATAGGTGTACGGTACAGGCATATCCCGCATTAACGTACGCAATGGGAGCGGAGCACGTATGTAAAGCGAAAATGTACTTAAAGTGAAGCACTGCTTTTTCCCCACTTATCGATGCATGTACTGTACGGCAATCGTCATATACGTGCATAACTGATGTAAATAACGCATTTGTAACAGGCTCTATAGTCTCTCCATTTGCGCACAGCTTCGGTACAGGTAGGGAGCTGGTATTGCTGTTCAGAACGTTGTTCAGGATGTGCTGACAGGTGTATGCGCGAACTGCCGTTTGCCTATTGGGCGATATGTCCTTACTCGTGAGTGTACTTAAAGTGAGTGTCCTTATACCGGGGTATGCCTGTATTACCTCTCTAGGCGTATATGTGTATACCGGTATTACCTCTCTGGGCCTGTACGTGTATACCATATTACCTCTCTGGGCGTGTATGTGTATACCGGTATTACCTCTCTGGACGTGTATGTGTATACTGGTACTACCTCTCTGGACATGTATGTGTATACAGGTATTAACTCTCTGGGTGTGTCAGTGTATACCATATTACCTCTCTGGGTGTGTCTGTGTATACCGGTATTATTTCTCTGGACATGTATGTGTATACCGGTGTTACCTCTCTAGGCGTGTACGTGTTTACCGGTATTACCTCTCTGGGCGTGTATGTGTATACCGGTATTACCTCTCTGGGCGTGTACGTGTATACCAGTATTACTTCTCTTGGCGTGTCTGTGTATGCTGGTATTATCTCTCTGGACATGTATGTGTATACCGGTGTTACCTCTCTAGGCGTGTACGTGTATACCGGTATTACCTCTCTGGGCGTGTATGTGTATACCGGTGTTACCTCTCTAGGCGTGTACGTGTATACCGGTATTACCACTCTGGGCGTGTATGTGTATACCGGTATTACCTCTCTGGGCGTGTACATGTATACCAGTATTACTTCTCTTGGCGTGTCTGTGTATGCTGGTATTACCTCTCGGGACATGTATGTGTATACCGGTATTAACTCTCTGGGCGTATATGTGTATACCGGTATTACTTCTTTTGGCGTGTCTGTGTATGCCGGTATTACCACTCTGGACGTGTATGTGTATACCGGTATTACATCTCTGGGCGTGTATGTGCATACTGGTATACCTCTCTGAACATGTATGTGTGTAGCCAGGTCTCCCCAGCACGTCCGCACCCCCCTCACCTGACTGCCGATCGCGGAGGCCGCCGCGTCCAATGGCGGCTCCGTTCGGCGATGGCAGGGGAGAGGGCGGTCAGGTCCCGGCTCGGGGGTTGCCGGGGACGCGTGCGGCCGGTTGCCAAGGCCGCACGCGCATCTCAGGGCTCCCGGCGCTCCCGGAGCCGGGCGGATAGGGCCCCGCCATTGCGCTTCAGTTCGCGCATGCGCAGTAGGTCCCCGGCGGCCCAGTTAGCTCGCGCATGCGCAGGGAGGCTGCGAGAGGCAGGGAAGAGTCGCGCGAGGGCAGAGACAGAGCAGGAAACAGTGAGGCGGCCATTAATAGATCGCGCATGCGCGGGAGAAGCGCGCACGCGGCCCCAATGGTATAGCAGCCTCCTGGGAACTACAACTCCCAGGAGGCATAGAGAGACAGGCACCAGGTGCCTGATAGTGGCCAATAGGGCTGGAGGAAGCTCAGCCCGGGAAAAGAGATACATTTCCCGGGCTTTGCATGAGTCAGTTAGTTGGAGCAGCGGAGCTGAAGGGGAAGGAAGGATGCAGGGAGTGAGTGCAGCTCCTGCATCCAGATAGGTACCCACACCCTCCAGGTAGGCCCCAACTCCCCACCAGGTTAGTGGGTAACTGAAAAGGGACGGCCCTAGATAGGGAGGTCACCCTTAGTGTGTGTAAGGTGCAGGTTTGGCAGTGCCACAGCGGGTAGTGCTGTGCGCACTGGCAAATAGGCATAGAGTGCGTGCAGTGGGTTATTGGTGCGGGTTCCAGGTTGCTGTGTTGAGTGTTGCATGTGACGCTGCATGTACTGAGTGCAAGGTGTGTGCAGCGTGTGTTACTGTCTGCAGGCTGACTGTGAGAGCTGTGTGTCGGCTGCAGGCGCGTTAGGATTAGTGAGTTAGCTAGTGGTTAGTGAGGTTTCTGGACTTGGGGTAGTAGGGGAGGGGGGTAGGTTATTAACCCCGCAGGCCCTAGGAGTTTTCCCCGAGCCACCCCAGGTTGCGGTTCATCAGGGACAGGCCCTAGGTTAGAGTTCCTGTCACTTTAGGGATAGATAGGGATAGCGGCGGTTGCTGTTCCCGGAAAGCGGTTGGACCCACGTTGGGGTCCACAGAGACTGTGTTCCCGAGGGGACCGTCCTAGCTGTCCACAAGTGCAGGAGTTCAGTTGGAGGAGTCCTCGCCGATTGACCCTTTGAGAAGAGTGTTGCAGGCCCGAGCATCGGAGTGCTCGGAAGGTACCTCTGTATTATATGTGCACCAACAGGCCTATTAATTTAGTGACTGCGCAGTCACCCACGATCTCCGTAGGAGTACGGGACATTGGGTGGGGGTTACAGGACACTGGGTGGGAACACCAGACATTGGGCAGAAGGTGCTCCAGTATTGCATAAGGTTATGATGTTATGTAATGTGTTTTATGTTCATAAGTAAAGTCCTTAGTTATTATATAATCACTGTTTGTGTGGTTTCTGATTGGGTTCCTATTTAGGGTCATTCTACACTTCCATAGAATCCTACATAGGTGGAGGCGCTGAAAGAAGATCCGTTCCTGAGGATTCACCCCAGGCTCTCATTAGCGGAGGCTCAGACCTCCTGTGAGCCTGCAGGTATACGCACCACACCGGTAACACTACATGTTCTACTCACCCACACTATATATGAGATTGGGTGGGGTGGAATACCCGTTACATTTGGAGGCGCTGCTGAGATACCACCTGGGGTGCCCTGTCCATTTTTTTTCTAAATTGTCCCGTCCCTATTTTTGTCGCCATGTTTGTGAAGTCCAGAGACGAGGTCCTTGCCTGGGCTTTGCGGCAGTATATGGAACCTGGCCAGGTAGTGGCGGTAGGAGGCATTCCCGCTCTTATACCCGCAGTTAAAGTCCGGGAGTATATGTGTAAAATTCCTGGGTGGCCGTGGGCATGTGTCTTAGAGGAAGAACAAGATCCCACGTCTATATGGAAAACCATACTTTTTGTTGTAACTCACACTGAGGATATATGCCTGGCAGAGGCACCGTCCGTGCTGTTCATGCCCGGGGGCCCCTCAGAAGGGTACCCCCTAGTCTATGCCGACCCAGCAAAATGGCGTCTCCCGCCAAATCAGGAGAGCGCACGTGCTGCTGACTGCAAGCCTGCACAGAAAGATGTCGCAACATTCTGTCCGGGTTTGGCGCAAAAGTCAGAGCCCCTCCCCTGTGATGTGAGTGACTCAGTGCAGAGCGAAAACCAATCCCTTGTAAAAAGTGCCCTTCCTTTAGATTCCACCAGGGGGAGCAAGCACGGTTATCTTCAACCATACGTGGACGCTGTGATAGACACTCTGATCTCTGAGGATGAGATGATGCATGACGATGAGATAGACTGTCAGGGGATACACCCTAATGTGTATGTGCCCTGGCAAGCGCCAGGAATAGATCTCCTTATGCTACTGTGCCCCTGCTTGCAAGAAGCCTATGACGAGGGAGCCGTCATGTCCCAAGTGCCACTAGACTTCAGAATCACCGAGGTAGATGGGGAGCCGTGTACACAGTGCTTTAGCCCCACCTGTGACTGTTCTAGGGGAGCACTGGCGTGGGAGCCCAGATGTGATTGTTGCGGTGCAATTTTCTTGATGCCTATTGTACCCCAGCCTACAGAGCCAGCTAAGGAGCCAAGTGAACCCTTGGCGGAGAAGAGCGCGACTGCAGTGGAGGTACCGGAGCACGCCAGCTTCGTACCCACAACCACTGGCTGTATTACAGAAGGATCTGGTGACTACCTTGCGGAGGATACTGTCATGATATCTTCCGGGGAAAAGGTGTATCCCGATGTTGCGGACCCTGCTGTGGGCCCGTGTGCCCTACAATGGTCAGTCCGACCTACTACGGAGGTACCATCGGTCCTAGAATGGGGACCAGTACCTAACGCCGACAAGGGTGAGTCGACTGCCCCAGGGGTGTCGGGGGTGAGCCTCCAGGTGACCGCGGAGCACGATGGCTCCTTAAATCTGGTCGCCCGGGCGAAGGGCTTCCCTCTGCATCGCGTCCTGGTGGAGGTGTCCTCATTAGAAGGTAGCTGTCCAGACAAGAGAGTGGACCAGTGTCTACCGCCGATCCTTCCGGAAGAAGGGAAGCCCATCGTCAGCCAGCCGAGTGGTAAGGAACCCCCTTGTTCCCCACAGACTCCGATGGAGGTGGCCGTGAAGAAGGCCAAAGCTACGGTTCCTGAGCGGAGTGTGAGCCCGTGTGCTCCGACACAAGTGGTCCCAGGACTGGGATCCAACGCTCCCGAAGTTCGAGTCAGTGAGTGGACTGTCCCAGAAGAGTTGGGGACAGGTCCCGATACCACCAAGGTGGGAACTGACAGCGTCCCCGAGGACCTGTTGGCCACCGTGAATCACCGCAGGGGTAAGGTGTCTACTCTTTCCCCCCTGCCAGGTGAAACCGAGACATTGTCCAGTGCTCGCTTCTCAGTGGAAGCCTCGCAAGTCCGTAGGGACAAGGACTGTGTAAAGGAAGATCCAGGGAGACTGGCCTCCTTTACGCCCAAAAAGGAGCGTGCCATTCGCCAGGTGGTGGACTGCGGGAAAGGTCCTGGCCTCCTGGTCTACCGCACCCCTGCCGCGGATGACAGGGTAAAGGTCTGCTTCAGAGACACTGTGCTACTCCTTCCACCAGGGGGAGGAAGTAGCGAAGAGCCAGTAGCTGTCGCTTTAGAGTGTGCTCTCCAAGAATTTTTTCTGGGGGAGGCTCACGGACGCAAAAGTGAGGTACCCTCACATGATCAGTTCGGGGCGCCCCACACATGGTCTCAGCCAGTCTCGGGTATTATTGAGTGTGATGTACCATGTAATCTGAGGTGTAAAGTCGACCTGATAAGTGTAACAAATATGACATGCCGTATTTTATTGTGTAACCTTATGTCAGGGTATGGCGTTTACCAAGCGAGGACGTTGGATTTTCCACCAGGGGGAGAGTGTAGCCAAGTCTCCCCAGCACGTCCGCACCCCCCTCACCTGACTGCCGATCGCGGGGGCCGCCGCGTCCAATGGCGGCTCCGTTCGGCGATGGCAGGGGAGAGGGCGGTCAGGTCCCGGCTCGGGGGTTGCCGGGGACGCGTGCGGCCGGTTGGCAAGGCCGCACGCGCATCTCAGGGCTCCCGGCGCTCCCGGAGCCGGGCGGATAGGGCGCCGCCATTGCGCTTCAGTTCGCGCATGCGCAGTAGGTCCCCGGCGGCCCAGTTAGCTCGCGCATGCGCAGGGAGGCTGCGAGAGGCAGGGAAGAGTCGCGCGAGGGCAGAGACAGAGCAGGAAACAGTGAGGCGGCCATTAATAGATCGCGCATGCGCGGGAGAAGCGCGCACGCGGCCCCAATGGTATAGCAGCCTCCTGGGAACTACAACTCCCAGGAGGCATAGAGAGACAGGCACCAGGTGCCTGATAGTGGCCAATAGGGCTGGAGGAAGCTCAGCCCGGGAAAAGAGATACATTTCCCGGGCTTTGCATGAGTCAGTTAGTTGGAGCAGCGGAGCTGAAGGGGAAGGAAGGATGCAGGGAGTGAGTGTAGATCCTGCATCCAGATAGGTACCCACACCCTCCAGGTAGGCCCCAACTCCCCACCAGGTTAGTGGGTAACTGAAAAGGGACGGCCCTAGATAGGGAGATCACCCTTAGTGTGTGTAAGGTGCAGGTTTGGCAGTGCCACAGCGGGTAGTGCTGTGCGCACTGGCAAATAGGCATAGAGTGCGTGCAGTGGGTTATTGGTGCGGGTTCCAGGTTGCTGTGTTGAGTGTTGCATGTGACGCTGCATGTACTGAGTGCAAGGTGTGTGCAGCGTGTGTTACTGTCTGCAGGCTGACTGTGAGAGCTGTGTGTCGGCTGCAGGCGCGTTAGGATTAGTGAGTTAGCTAGTGGTTAGTGAGGTTTCTGGACTTGGGGTAGTAGGGGAGGGGGGTAGGTTATTAACCCCGCAGGCCCTAGGAGTTTTCCCCAAGCCACCCCAGGTTGCGGTTCATCAGGGACAGGCCCTAGGTTAGGGTTCCTGTCACTTTAGGGATAGATAGGGATAGCGGCGGTTGCTGTTCCCGGAAAGCGGTTGGACCCACGTTGGGGTCCACAGAGACTGTGTTCCCGAGGGGACCGCCCTAGCGGTCCACAAGTGCAGGAGTTCGGTTGGAGGAGTCCTCGCCGATTGACCCTTTGAGAAGAGTGTTGCAGGCCCGAGCATCGGAGTGCTCGGAAGGTACCTCTGTATTATATGTGCACCAACAGGCCTATTAATTTAGTGACTGCGCAGTCACCCACGATCTCCGTAGGAGTACGGGACATTGGGTGGGGGTTACAGGACACTGGGTGGGAACACCAGACATTGGGCAGAAGGTGCTCCAGTATTGCATAAGGTTATGATGTTATGTAATGTGTTATATGTTCATAAGTAAAGTCCTTAGTTATTATATAATCACTGTGTGTGTGGTTTCTGATTGGGTTCCTATGATGGGTCATTCTACACTTCCATAGAATCCTACATAGGTGGAGGCGCTGAAAGAAGATCCGTTCCAGAGGATTCACCCCAGGCTCTCATTAGCGGAGGCTCAGACCTCCTGTGAGCCTGCAGGTATACGCACCACACCGGTAACACTACATGTTCTACTCACCCACACTATATATGAGATTGGGTGGGGTGGAATACCCGTTACATGTGTATAACCGGTATTACCTTTCTGGGCGTGTATGTGTATTCCGGTATTACCTATCTGGGCGTGTATGTGTATATCGTATTATCTCCCTGGGCGTGTGTGTATACAGGTATTAACTCTCTGGGAAGAAAATAAAGTGCGCAACTACTAATTGAGTGACGTGATAATTAGTGATTAAATAAAATTACGTGACCTTGAACAGAGTGTCTGCAGCTGCGATGGAGGGGGGGCTCAGGGACCCCCTAAGCTAACAGATAAAAACAGAAAAGACACAGCGCACAATACCGGAATACACATACACGCCCAGAAAGGTAATACCGGTTATACACATACATGTTCAGAGAGGTATACCAGTATGCACATACACGCCCAGAGATGTAATACCGGTATACACATACACGTCCAGAGATGTAATACCGGTATACACATACACGCCCAGAGAGGTAATACCGGAATACACATACACGCCCAGAAAGGTAATACCGGTATACACATACACGCCCAGAGAGGTAATACCGGTATACACATACACGCCCAGAGATGTAATACCGGTATACACATACACGTCCAGAGATGTAATACCGGTATACACATACACGCCCAGAGAGGTAAAACCGTTATACACATACACGCCAAGAAAGGTAATACAGGTATACACATACACGCCCAGAGAGGTAATACCGGTATACACATACACGCCCAGAGAGTTATTACCTGTATACACATACACATCCAGAGAGGTAATACCTTTATACACATACACCCCCAGAGAGGTAATACCGGCATACACATACACGTCCAGAGAGGTAATACCGGTATACACATACAAGCCCAGAGAGTTAATAACAGAAAAGACACAGCGCACAACGCTCATAGTGCATTAAACAATATATTGACATAAACAATAAGGTAGGGTGAGTAATGTGCGTACATCAAAGTGATTAATCATAAGCAGTTTTGGGATAATGTTATCCAACGCCTCAGGAAACCGGAACGAGTGTCCTCACAAGGGTTGTGGCGCTGATATCTCGGATGCAGGATCCTGTTGGTAGGAAGGTAAGTAGGAAGCCTCTACGAGTTCTTTCTCCCCAGAGCACGAGTCAAACGTCAGCTACTGTCCCATACAGTGCTTTGCCAGAGCGAAGCTCCACACCGGCTGGATTCTCTCACTCCCCTCCGTGCGAAGCACTTCCGGGTCGATGACGTCACCGCGGGGGAGATCGCTGGTTATGGCGCCGTTCAAACTCGATCAGCTCGAGCGGTGGGGTGATAGTTAGAGGTAGAGCTCTTGACCAGTCATCCAACGCGTTTCGAAACCCGTGGGTTTCTTCATCAGGGAATAAAATAAAGTGGTTTCGGATGAATTCTAAATACTACACGATCGTACCTCATTGGCTAAGCTATCTACTCTCATAGCCAATGGGGAAGTAGTAGAGGCGGGTTAAAAGTCCCGGTTTCACGCGTCACTGGTTGTCAATGGCAACAGAACATATACTAAAATAAACTTTATTAACAATGACATGTCTAACCACACGCGATTGATGAAACTAAAACAAAAGGAAACAGTGTTACACATAATAAAAAACCATAGTGCACGAGTGCATCAGTGGCTGGGCAGACTAGGATGGCTATCCTAAAATGCAATATATATCACAAATAAAGTGAGTAAAGAAGATGAAAAGTGATCAAAGCCGATTAGCACTAAAGAGCAGCAAGATGAATACAAGCAGCCTAAATTCATTAAAAGGGGCATGTCCTGATAAATTGGCTAAAAAGACAAAGAGACAAAAATTAAAAATTCATATAAAAATAAAATTGAGTTAAAAGCTTTTTGAGGTAGTATAAATGGATCATATAAGAACTTTAATACAGGGACCAAATGTCTATATCTTCATTTAAACCCCCTGGATACAAGGTGTTTAATTTGTGTATCCAGAAGGTTTCCTGCCTAGAAAGTTCTTTTACTCTGTCACCCCCTCTCCTATTTTTGGGTATATACTTAATACCTTTAAATAGTAGAGAGGAGGGGTCACTGTTGTGGAATTGTGCATAATGTTTAGAAAGGCTATGCTTCATAAACCCTATTTTAATGTTGCGCAAGTGTTCTTGAATGCGTACTTTCAAAGGGCGTTTGGTACGTCCCACATAGAAAAGGCCATACGGACACTCCAATAAATAAACCACATGGTCAGTATTGCAATATATAAAATCATTAATATCATGTACTTCTCCATTTGTACATTTAAAAGTTTTTCTGTCGGGGTGCAAATGCTTGCAAACTGAACACTTACCGCACTTGAAATTCCCAATTGGTTTAGTGCTTAACCATTTTCTACCTACACTAGGATGTTCTGTTAGTTTTATATCACTTGGGGATAGTGTATTTTTTAGATTTTTTGCTCTTCTGTAAATAAATTTTGGGAATTCCGAGAGGTGAGCACCCAGCAGCAAATCATTTGATAAAATAGGCCAATGTTTTCTTATAATTTTCTCAATACGCCCCGTCATTGAATTAAAATTAGTGAGAAAAGAAACGTTGCATTTACCCTCATTTTCCTGGGGGGTTTTGCTTTTTTTATGTTTTGTTAATAACATGGTTTTTCTATCAAGTTTTCTTATTTTCTCCAGATCTTTATTTAGTTTCTCTAGACGATAGCCCCTCTCTAAAAATCTTAAGGTCAATTTTTTGGCCTGTTCCTCAAAGTCTACTTCCGTACTACAGTTCTTCTTCAACCTATAATATTGGCCACTGGGGATATTTGATATCCACGTTTTTTTGTGGTTGCTTGTGGCAACAAGGAGGTTGTTGCAATCAACCTCCTTGAAGTGCGTTTTTGTTACCACATTCCCCTCTGCTGACGCCATAAGATTGAGATCCAGGAAGTGTACTTCTGTCTCATGCTCTACATGTGTAAAAGTGAGGTTTTTGTTATTGTTATTTATGTACTGTAGGAATTGGCCAATTGAGCACTGGTCGCCGTCCCATATGCACAGGATGTCATCTATGAACCGACGCCACACAATAATATTTGCCTTGAAAGGGTTGTTATTATAAATGTATTCCTCTTCCCATCTTCCCATGTACAGGTTTGCGAAACTGGGGGCAAATCTCGTGCCCATTGCAGTTCCGCAAACCAGTATAAAAAATTCATCAAGAAACATAAAATAATTATGTTTCAGGATGTACCTGATAGAATCTACAACAAATTGGCTATTGAGGGGATGTAGGGTGACATCATTCAATAAAAAGGATTGAACGGCATTAAGACCCTCCTCATGTGGGATGTTAGTATACAGGGCCTGCACATCGCAGGTGAGCCACCTGTAGGAGTCTTTCCACACAAAACCTTCCATCAGATTCAACACTGATGTTGAATCTCTCAAGTAGGAAGGGAGTTTTGCTACAAAAGGTTGGAGGAAATAGTCCACATATTGGGATAGGTTAGATGTAAGGCTCTCTATTCCCGAAATAATCGGTCTGCCTGGCGGGTTTGTCATACTTTTGTGAGTTTTTGGGAGATGATAAAAAATGGCACTTTTTGGACAGCTACAGTACAAAAAATCATATTCTCTTTTTTCAATTACATTACTTGTGAGGGCTTCATCAAGAAGATTTTTTAGTAAAACCAGAAATTCCCCCGTAGGGTCCCTTTTCAATCTTTTATAGGAGGTGGTGTCGTTTAGGAGTCTGAGGGCTTCCCCCTCATAGTCCTTCCTATCTTGTAACATGACACCGCCCCCCTTGTCAGCTTGCCTGATAATCAAGTTTTTGTTTTCTTTTAGGAGTTTTAGAGCCAATGCTTTGTTTTTGTTCAAATTATGTCTAATATCACTACTTTTGACATTATTAGTTAATAAATTAAAATCTTTGTTGACCATGTTAAAAAATGTCTCTATGTGATGACCTTTGGAGTGTGCAGGGTAAAATTTTGACTTCCCTCTAAAGTGAGTATGTGTGCAGGTTAAATCATCGTTCCTAGTCTCTAGCTGAATTGATTCAGCAGTACTAGTGTCAGTAATCCTTATTGATGGAGTATTTTCTATATCTGATTTAATAAAATGCCTCTTCAGAGTGAGATTCCTAACAAACTTCTGAAGGTCCGTATATAATTGGAAAGCATTAGGGCCACAAGACCGGGAGAAAGTGAGGCCTCTGTCTAAAACCTTTTTCTGGTCATCCGTCAAGATGACAGTAGACAGATTAAAGATCCCTATAGGAGATGTAGTTTTTAAGACATCTCGCAATGTCTTTTCTTGAGATCTGGCCCCCCCTCTTGTTCCTCTCCTGACAGGACCCTTTTCCTCCTTTCTTTTATCTCCGGTTTTTGTATTGCACCCTGACCCTCTCCCTTCCTCAGCGGATCTATGTGCCTGTTTTTGACTGAGTCTAAAAAACCCGAGGGAGAGGATTGGGCCGGTGATCTCTGCCTAGCACTTGGTTTAAAAGCTCTCTGATTAAAATTCGAATCATAATTACCATATTCTCTTTGCCCATATCTAAAATTTGGAATGTAGTTTTTCCCTTTGTAATTAGGGTTTCTAAATTGTCCCTCCTGTCTGGGGTGGGGCGGGTAACCATTATTTGGGGTAAAACCCCTTCTATCTCCCTATACTTGGGTATCCCTGCCTCTTTCATTCCAATTTTCCCAGCCTTTTTGATTAGGGAAAGGTGTAAAATTTCTTTGCTGCTCATTAGTTCTGTTTAAGGATTGGGAGGAGTCTCTTATACCCCCTCCTTTTTGGTTAATTTTAAAGACCTGCTTCTATCAGAGTCTTTTGCCCAATTCCTTTGTCTGTTATTATCGTAATCGGCTTTGTCTCTAAAAAACTTTTCATGTTTCTTTTTCATGATTTCTTCCTCCGCATGTTCAAGTTTCATGCGGAGGTCGTGTTCGAGCTCCGAGCAATCATACTCAATTACTAGGGGCTCCAACACTTTGATAACATCTGAAATCTCTTTATCCATCATTTTTAATGGTTTTGTTCTTTCGTAAATAATGAGTTTCATTAGTGATATAGAACAGTCATCCAAGATCCTATTCCACTCTTTTAAAAAATGTTCATTCTCCTTACCGAAGGTGGGTGATTTGCGAAAACGCAGGCCCCTAGGGACTCTATCACACTCCACATATTTTTGAATAGTTCTTTTTTCAAGGTGGATTTTTCCTTCGGTAAGGAGTAATTGCTCTAATACTTTAAAATTCTTTTCAATAGATCCCTTAACATTTCCCTTGTCAGGAACTATAGTATGTTCCTCAGAAAACAGTGAGTCAAAATGTTCATCACGTTTTTTCCGGCAATCTACCAGGCTCCACACCATGGTCCGGGTAAAATATTAAACCACACTAAAGGGTGTGAAAATAAAAGTGTGAGTGCAGCACCAAACAGAGCAAAGATAAGTGAGAAGAAAATAAAGTGCGCAACTACTAATTGAGTGACGTGATAATTAGTGATTAAATAAAATTACGTGACCTTGAACAGAGCGTCTGCAGCTGCGATGGAGGGGGGGCTCAGGGACCCCCTAAGCTAACAGATAAAAACAGAAAAGACACAGCGCACAATGCTCATAGTGCATTAAACAATATATTGACATAAACAATAAGGTAGGGTGAGTAATGTGCGTACATCAAAGTGATTAATCATAAGCAGTTTTGGGATAATGTTACCCAACGCCTCAGGAAACCGGAATGAGTGTCCTCACAAGGGTTGTGGCGCTGATATCTCGGATGCAGGATCCTGTTGGTAGGAAGGTAAGTAGGAAGCCTCTATGAGTTCTTTCTCCCCAGAGCACGAGTCAAACGTCAGCTACTGTCCCATACAGTGCTTTGCCAGAGCGAAGCTCCACACCGGCTGGATTCTCTCACTCCCTTCCGTGCGAAGCACTTCCGGGTCGATGACGTCACCGCGGGGGAGTTCGCTGGTTATGGCGCCATTCAAACTCGATCAGCTCGCGTGGTGGGGTGATAGTTAGAGGTAGAGCTCTTGACCAGTCATCCAACGCGTTTCGAAACCCGTGGGTTTCTTCATCAGGGAATAAAATAAAGTGGTTTCGGATGAATTCCAAATACTACACGATCGTACCTCACTATCTAAGCTATCTACTCTCATAGCCAATGGGGAAGTAGTAGAGGCGGATTAAAAGTCCCGGTTTCGCGCGTCACTGGTTGTCAATGGCAACAGAACATATACTAAAATAAACTTTATTAACAATGACATGTCTAACCACACGCGATTGATGAAACTAAAACAAAAGGAAACAGTGTTACACATAATAAAAAACCATAGTGCACGAGTGCATCAGTGGCTGGGCAGACTAGGATGGCTATCCTAAAATGCAATATATATCACAAATAAAGTGAGTAAAGAAGATGAAAAGTGATCAAAGCCGATTAGCACTAAAGAGCAGCAAGATGAATACAAGCAGCCTAAATTCATTAAAAGGGGCATGTCCCCATGAGGCGCATGCGCGGCAGGTTGGAGATGGAAGTGTAACCGCACAGCTCCTCCAACCGCCGGCAGAGATTAGCAAATAATCAATAAAAAACCAAACCGAGATATTTAAAAACTATCTCCAGCATCACCTTATATACCCCAGATAACATTCTTTAACTAGAGGAGGGATGGCAGCGACCAGACAAAAGGCACGGCGAAAGTCTGATGTGCGGGCCTATTTCACCGGCCAGGGCAAATCCGGAGCTGCAGAGATGTCAGCAATGTCGGATTCAGACTCGGCACATGATACGGAGGGGGCCGCGGCAGCAGCAGGACAGTCCCGTATAATAAAAAAAGAGATTTCCCGATTACTCGTTGACTTGAAAGCATTTTTCAGGGGCGAAATGGAAGGGCTACGGAAAGACATGCTACAAATCGGCACGCGAACAAATGTACTGGAGGAGCAAATGGAGGAAAGCTCCAAGAGGCATCAAGAAACACACACACGGGTACAGGCCCTGGAGGATCGGATCTCTGAGATGGAGTCCCGCCAAGAGGATGCCGAAAATAGAGACAGGAGAAATAACCTGAGGGTTCGGGGCATCCCAGAGGAAATTCTAGACCCAGAGGCGCTACTGACGAGGTGGATGGCATCTATTCTCCCGGGCAAGGCAGAATCAGACCTGCGGATGGATAGGTGCCACAGGGCGCTGAGATCGCGACCATTGCCGTCAAACCCCCCTAGGGATGTCATCCTGAGACTCCACTATTTCTCAGTGAAGGAGGAGGTGAGCAGGATCGCACGGGCCACCCCTCACATTACATTTGAAGGGATAACATTGACAGTATACCAGGATATATCCCCCATCACACTGGCCAGAAGGAGAGCGGTGGGGCATATAACTAAGGAGCTGAGGGATCGGGAGATTCGCTACCGGTGGGCATTCCCGTTTGCCCTAGTGGCGATAAAAAATGGCCGACCGCATGTGCTTAAACACCCGTCGGAGGGGATGAGCTTCCTGAAGAAGCTGGGAGTCAGAGGGACCCCAGCCTCCGGCCCGCGGGGGACGCAGGAGGAGCTCACAGTGGATATACCACCGCGGCGTCCGGGATCCTCCTCCCCGAAAGAAAAACGGCAAGAGAAGGTAGCAGGAGGGGACAAGAGTCCATAACTGCTCAACAGTTCCAAAGTTGATTGCAGCTCTTAAAGTTCGAAGTTGCCACAGGAGCTGCTCGTTCTCCCCAGTTTTAACCCTCTGACATGAACAGCCCCTCAGTACCAATACCAAGGGTGTAGCACAAGAAAACTCAGAAAGACGAAAATCGCCCAAAGACTTCCTTGCCACATTTATTGCCGCCAAAATGGCCACCACAGGCTTACCTGAAGTAGACGAAGGAGTCGAGGCGCGGAGACACCAATGGCGGCCAAGATCTTGGCGGGATCGACTGCTCCGTGAGGGGGACCCGCCCATGGAGCTGCCTCCGGACACACCTTCTTCCCGCGAGGAGCTGCCTCTGAATGCGTCCGCTTCGCCCAGTCTGACGACATCACTGAGCCGGATCTCGCGAGAGCGGGAGTTCGGTCAGACGGACCGGAAGCGGAAGACGCAGGGGGGAATGCCCGGATGTCTTGGGGACCCGGAACAGCAAAGGACCTCCCTGGCGGGGGTGCGCGAATTCCGCCGCCGGGGAGAGGCATCTATAGTGTCAGGTGTCACCCGGGGAGAGGCATGGGGAGTAACAGCAGCCAGGGAGGGACAGAGAAGGTGGCCCACGAACAGCAGTGTGGTAGATATGGGCACAAGGAGAGTCTAGATAAAGGGAGGAGGGCGCGACATAGCCAGCAGGCAGGGGGATAAACACAGGAACGGTGTATTAGAGCCCATACAAAAGGGAGGGGACCCAGGCTAAGGGGAATAGCGGGCTAAATAAGGCGAGAGGGGGGGGCAAAGAATGTTCGGGGTATTCAGTTTTCGTTTAACAGGGGGCGTTAGGGGGGTGGAGGGAGGGCAATCAGGGCTAGTTAGGGACAAAGTTGGGGATAGATTACAAGATAGTAAGTAGGTTTGGGTTATCATGAAGTGTCGGCGGGAGGGGGGCGGAAGGCCACTCTACCTGCAGGCATGGGCGCCGTTACCAGGGAGGTGGGCTTGAACTGTTTCCCTGGCAAAGACCCGGATGGGCATGGCCGAGACGGTGGGCCATGGATCTGGACCAGGAGGGAGGGGGGTCCAGAGGCAGAAGATATCCACCGGGCAATGAACCAGAGGTCCAAAGGGACCACAATGGTTCTTTCTGTTTATGTATGTGTTTTGTTTATGTGTCCTTCCCTCATGTTTCACCCCTTCCACACCCCAGCTCCAAAAGGCGGAAGGCAGGGCGAGTCCTACAGATGTCAGCTCTACAACACGCAAGTCTGCCGAGAGATCTTGGATATGGTTCCGAAAGGCGGTTGGTTGAATAGGCGATCTGGGAGTCTGCACTACGAATTCCACGCACAGAACATGCCCAGGGCCCGGGGTAAGATCACACCGGCTTACATATTAGGACCACACAGACACTACTGTATAAAATGGAGGTAATTTTTATCTCGCAAAATGCCAAAGGGCTCAACAGTCCCCACAAGCGAAGAGTCGCTTTTACTGAGTTCAAGAGGAGACGGGCTGACGTGGTCTTCCTCCAGGAGACTCACTTCAGCTCGCGCAATAACCCGAAATTCCTCGATTCTAACTTCCGAAAGTTTTTCCTAGCATCAGGGGAGGAGAAAAAGAAAGGTGTAGCTATACTGTTTCAAAATAACACCCCCTTCCAGGTTGAAAAGGTTAAAAGGGACCCGAAGGGGAGATACCTAGTTCTGATAGGGATCCTTAAGCAGGTCAGAATGA
This sequence comes from Ascaphus truei, assembly GCF_040206685.1. NCBI lineage: Eukaryota > Metazoa > Chordata > Amphibia > Anura > Ascaphidae > Ascaphus > Ascaphus truei. Next base: position 2,742,291 of record NW_027456730.1, on the reverse strand, counting down.
CGTTAGCCTGTATATATGCGCCAAATGAAGGTCAATCAGACTTTTACAACGCATTTTTTCAGAAGCTTCAGCTATGGGCCGAGGGCCAAATAGTTCTGGGTGGCGACTTTAACACAGTCATGAACGCGAGTGTAGATAGAACCACGGCCCAGAAAACAAATAAGAGAGAGGGGAATATTCCACTACTGAGAGGCCTCAAACAGATTAGCCTGGTGGACATCTGGAGAGAGCAGCACCAGGGAGACCGCAGTTATTCTTTTTACTCCCACCCACATGACAGCTACAGTAGGATTGACCACTTCTTTGTGTCGAGCAGAATGGTCCCACAAATTTCCGATACAAGCATACATGATATCACTTGGTCGGACCATGCATCAGTAGAGCTGAGATGCAGTCAATTCGGTAGTGCCAGACCAGGAGCAAACTGGAAGCTAAATGAATCAATAATTAAAATTCCGGAGATACAAAAAAAAGTGAAGTCTGAAATATCAGATTATTTCCGGATAAATAGTGGCAGTGTGGAGTCCCAATCACTGTTATGGGAGGCTCATAAGGCCACGATTCGGGGGGTACTAATCGGGATAGCTGCAAATAGGAAAAAGAAAAAGGAAGCCAAATTATCCCAGCTATATCACAGGTTACATGAGCTCTCTATTCTACATAACCGGACAGGTAGAGATGACGCTCTGAAGGAGTTGAAGGATGTTAGAATTCAGCTAAACCTCCTCCTTACTTCCCGAGCGGAGAAAGACATGAGTTGGACACAGAGGAAGTTCTATGAGAAAGCTAATAAACCGGACACTATGCTAGCCACCAGACTCCGTAATCGGAAACCAAATTTTAATATTCAATCAATTAAGACAGCTGGAGGCCAGAGTTCCTCAAACCCTAAAGTCATAGTAGGGGAGTTTGCGAAATTCTACGCACAGCTATATAACGGAGAGAAGGTTGTACACAATGCTAGGACAAGTAGTAATCTACAGAAATTCCTAGCGGATGCAGACTTGCCACAAGTGAACAGGAGGGAGCGAGAGGCTCTTCAAAAAGACTTCACAAGGGAAGAATTAGAGGCGGTAGTAAAAACCTTAAAAGCATCAAAAGCCCCAGGCCCGGATGGGTTCTCCAACCTGTACTATAAAAAATTTATCGGGGTTCTGGCTCCGCACATGCTCCAGCTGTTTAATGGAGTATTAGCAGGGGAGCCCTTCCCGGGACAGATGCTCCAGGCGTCGATTTCAGTAATCCATAAAGAGGACAAAGATCCCACTAGCTGCCAAAGTTACCGGCCAATATCATTAATTAACACAGATGTAAAAATCTACTCTAAATTACTGGCCAATAGATTAAATATAATCCTGCCAGGGCTCATCCACCCGGATCAAGTTGGCTTCATTAGAGGTAGACAAGCGGCCGACAATACTAGGAGAATAGTGGATATAATAGACTTTATGGGAGCCAACGAGATTCGGGGTATAGCCCTAAGCTTAGATGCGGAAAAGGCCTTTGACAGGATTGATTGGCCATACCTGGAGTCCACGCTTGGCGCATTTGGGTTTGGAGGCATATTCCAACAGGCTGTTAAGGCATTATACACGGCACCTTCAGCCAGGGTGGTTCACCAGGGATTCCCCTCGGAACTATTCCCAATTCAAAGTGGTACGAGACAGGAATGTCCGCTTTCGCCCCTGCTATTCGCCTTATGCATCGAACCACTCGCAGCACAAATTCGGAACAACGCTGATATCTCTGGGGTACAGATCCATTCGCAGGAGCACAAGGTGGCTCTGTACGCGGATGATATCATTCTAACCCTTGCCAAGCCGCTCATCTCGTTGCCCAATCTGTTCGAGCTTCTAGAGCGTTTTGCCCAGATCTCTGGTTTCAAAATAAATCAATCTAAATCAGAGGCCCTAAGCCTTTACATGCCAAGAGAAATGGAGAAGCTGATAGAACTCAACTTTGAGTTTAGATGGCGCCCCTCCTCCATGAAATACCTAGGAGTGCAGATCACCAAAAAGACGAGCTCCTTATATTCGGCAAATTATCCCAAACTGTTGAGGACTCTCAAAAAAGAGCTACAGGAGTGGAAGGCATATGGTATTTCTTGGTTGGGGAGGATCTATAGTGTCAAGATGAACATCCTTCCCCGAATTCTATATCTGTTCCAAACTCTCCCAGTTGCCGTGGTTAGAGCAGACATTGCAGGGCTCCAAAAAGCTATTTCTCAATTTATTTGGAAAGATAAAAAACCACGGATTAAAGTAAAAATTATGCAGAAAGCTAAGGAAGCTGGCGGCCTGGCAGTTCCGAGCGTCATATCCTACTATAAAGCGGCACAATTGTGCCAAATCACGCAGTGGCATGGGGACCCGGGGCTCAGGAGGTGGGTGGCACTGGAGAGGGAGGTGTGCGCCCCACTGGAGCTCAGGGACCTGATCTGGTACCCGAGGACACGGGTGAAGGATGTGCTCATTTCTCTGTCCTCTGTGCGCAACTCACTCTCGGTCTGGGAGGCTTCTAAAAGTAGCTGCTCTTTGACCTCCAAACACACACTGATGGCTCCTTTATATGGCAACCCGGACTTTGCTCCTGGGCTGGCAGAAAAATGCTTCCCGCGCTGGCGGCAATTAGGGATTAGTCGATTGAAGGACCTGGAGGTTAAGGGCAAGATCAAATCTTTTGAACTATTACAGTCAGAAACGGACATACCTAACACTGATTTCATGAGGTACCTCCAGGTTCGGGCATTCTATAACGCACACCCGGTGAGACCACCGTTGACTAAATTCGAACAGCTCTGCGTGCGCGGAGCCGACACGCGGGGACTGATCTCTGCCTTGTACAGAGAGGTGGTGAATACTGACTCAGACAGGACAGTCAAACCCCGTTTCATGGCACAATGGGAAGAGGATCTCCAGGCTCAACTAGAGGACGAGGACTGGGCCGCGGTGTTTAAAGCCGCGGCCTCAAGCTCCATATGCACGACATTGAAGGAGAACTCATATAAGGTATTATTAAGGTGGTATCTCACCCCAATCAGATTAGCTAAATTCGTCCGGGGTGCTTCCCCGCTCTGCCCCAGGCAGTGCGGGGAACAGGGGGATCTGGTGCACATGCTGTGGTCTTGCCCGAGATTAGTGCCGGTCTGGACCCAGATCCGAGATTGGCTGCAGAGGATCTTTTTAGGGCTCAACATCCAGCTGGACCCGTGGCTATTTTTATTAGGTAAACCTACAAATGAGGTATCTAGATCGGGTAACAAGCTGATAGCACATTTTGCTACCGCTATGAGGTGCGAGACCGCAGCACTGTGGAATCAGAATGCGATTCCGTCTATTGATAAAATCAGAAACAGAATTTGGTTCATTTGCAGAATGGAGAAGTTAACGAGTTTAGTTAACGACTCAGCCGACAAATTTGAAAAAGTGTGGTCATTATGGCTTGCTCAGACTGATATTCAGGGGATGAATGAGGCCACAATATGGCTTTGATAGAGATAGGTGGGCTCTCCTTGGATGTCGGGCTGGGAGCTTGATGGGACGATCTGACAGTAGGGCTCCCCCCGAGGTATAGCGGTGGACCGATTTATTGATCATCGGAAAAACGAGGTGAACCGGGTTTAGGCTCCTTTGTGAGGTGGACTGGAGCAGAGCAACGGCAGTTGTGGTGCAGGACTCCTGAGAAACGAGGGAACAGCGATTCTCCCAGGCCGCCCCCCCCATCCTTACCCCCCCCCCCTCCCCGCCATCCTTCCCCTTTTTGCCCTGTCCCTAGATGTTGTCAGTCGGTCTTTGTCCTGTCCTGTGGTCCCCCCAATGTCCGTCTGTTCTTCGTAATTTGTTTCCGTAAGTTTGGTGTATACCTGAAACACTTGTCAATATTCTGTACGCTATGATGTGTATGCACAAAAAACTAATAAAAATAAAGTTGAAAAAAAAAAAAAAAAAAAGGGGCATGTCCTGATAAATTGGCTGAAAAGACAAAGAGACAAAAATTAAAAATTCATATAAAAATAAAATTGAGTTAAAAGCTTTTTGAGGTAGTATAAATGGATCATATAAGAACTTTAATACAGGGACCAAATGTCTATATCTTCCGGAGATAAAAGAAAGGAGGAAAAGGGTCCTGTCAGGAGAGGAACAAGAGGGGGGGGGGGGGCAGATCTCAAGAAAAGAGATTGCGAGATGTCTTAAAAACTACATCTCCTAAAGGGATCTTTAATCTGTCTACTGTCATCTTGACGGATGACCAGAAAAAGGTTTTAGACAGAGGCCTCACTTTCTCCCGGTCTTGTGGCCCTAATGCTTTCCAATTATATACGGACCTTCAGAAGTTTGTTAGGAATCTCACTCTGAAGAGGCATTTTATTAAATCAGATATAGAAAATACTCCATCAATAAGGATTACTGACACTAGTACTGCTGAATCAATTCAGCTAGAGACTAGGAACGATGATTTAACCTGCACACATACTCACTTTAGAGGGAAGTCAAAATTTTACCCTGCACACTCCAAAGGTCATCACATAAAGACATTTTTTAACATGGTCAACAAAGATTTTAATTTATTAACTAATAATGTCAAAAGTAGTGATATTAGACATAATTTGAACAAAAACGAAGCATTGGCTCTAAAACTCCTAAAAGATAACAAAAACTTGATTATCAGGCAAGCTGACAAGGGGGGCGGTGTCGTGTTACAAGATAGGAAGGACTATGGGCCTCATGCAGTAAGCGTTGATAAGGGAATTATCGCCATTTTATAGGCAAAATTGGGTTTGAGATTCAGTAAGCGCCGATAAGTGCTTGATTTCGCCAGGTTTCGGAGCCGATTATTTTGTTATGGCCATTCGCCTGCCGATAAGCCTGTTTTCGCCACTGATCGCCACTTTTTTAAATCGGCTGGATTCAACAACAAAAAACAGCTTATCGGGGCTGATCGGCACTACGAAATTGAGATGTTATGGCCAATTTCTCCCGCCAACTAAAGTTGGCAGTTTGGAGGGGAGAACGATCGCTAAGGCTGCCGGAACGGCACTTAGAAAAAAAAAATCTTCTGTACATCAATGGAGTCAATGGAGCGGGGACGTATAACAGTATAGTACTGTTTACGTTTCATTGCTCACAATACAAACGTCATTTGCATTACAGTGTGGGGGCATTCCCTGCATTGTGTCATAGCTGACGTGTATTATTTGCATAACATTATACTTTTACATGTTTTCAGCATTTGCGGGTCACATTACTCATCATGTGATGATGTGCCAAGGGAAAATACTATACTCAACTCTTAAAGGAGAACCTCACATCATATCACACATTTTACTGAACTGAGCAACAATTATTTACATGATGTTACACATGACACACATGTCACACATACACCGTATATTCATGTTCCTTTACATTACACAATGCTTGTAATGTGACACGCATCTTTAAACGTTCATGTACATCTGTATTCTCATGTTTACATCTAGTTTTGGGTCCTCCTTATTTTCATGACGTCACTTATTGGACGCTCAATCACATTGCATGTTTACATTGTAACCGTAGCATTACAAGCACTTCAACCTAACTTATACACACATGTACAGTAATTCAGCATTGGGACACCTTGTAAACTCATTCTATAGCAACTATCCTCATTACAGAAATGCATGCATATGCACACGACTATTCATTGTTGTCAACATGTCACAATAACATGCCTAATTACACATGTTACACAAAACTTTTCCCACGTCAATCTCAGCTTTTTTGTCTAATTACATGACTGACTGTTGCGTTCACAAGTGTTACATGCATTGCACATGCAACTATTTATTTGCAAGCAATGTTTCTACAAAGGTTCACGTCACATCATTGCCAAATATCATCATTCCCTGCAGAATACACACAACAAATACTTATAACAAGAACTGCACACAGCTTGCCACAGAAGTACTTTATTATGTTAATGTAACACCTTGCATTTTACTATGTCACCTGACATCATCACATACCTATTTAAAGGACGCCCATTACCTGCTCATTCACAGCTACTCATTTCAAAATGTTGAGATTGTTTAGGAGACGGAGGAACATTCTTTTCTATGACATGCTTGATGATGAAGAGAATCATATAGGGCAAGGGAGGGACACACCGAGGGACAGTGACAGGGACAGTCACGCGGATACGACAGGGACAGGGAGAGGGACAGGCTGAGGGACAGGAGATCAGAGGAGAAGACAGAGGAGACAAGTTGTGCCTCGTCCGCGTCTGTACAGGGAGAGAACCCTGTTAGATGGGATGAGTGAGGAGGAGATTGTAAGTCGCTATCGTTTGAGTTCAGCAGCAATCTTATCTCTTTATCAGGAGTAAGGGGAGATTTAGATTTTTTCACAGCCAGAGGTCGTGCAGTCCCTGGGCTTGTTAAAATGCTGTGCTCATTACATTATCTTGCTTCCGCGTCATACCAGACAACTGTGGGCATAGTGGGCGGGGTCTCGCAATCTACATTCTCGCGGGCCTTGACCCAGTTTCTCTATGCACTCAATAGACGCGCTAGGAATTATATTCATTTTCCTACAGAGGCGACAGAGTGGCTGGAAGTCAGGACTGGCTTTTATAATATAGCAGGGATACCATGTGTGCTGGGTGCAATCGATTGCACACATGTTGCTTTGATTGCACCTAGTCAGAGTGAGCATGTGTACCGCAATCGTAAGCACTACCATTCACTCAATGTACAGGTGGTATGTGATGCGACGATGAGGATAATGCATGTGGTACCCAAATTCCCTGGTTCCAGTCACGATTCCTCTATCCTGAGGAACTCTTCAGTCTTCCATGCGTTCGAAGAGGGACATTTTGAACATGGTTGGCTGCTGGGTGAGTACACATTTACATGTTCTAACACAAAACACATTTTTATTTAGGAATGTTGGCATTGTACAATTTGATCACTAATGTCAGCTTATGTGTGCTCCATTCATTATAGGTGACTCAGGATACGGAATTAGGCCGTGGCTCTTGACTCCGGTGCTAAACCCTCAAACTGAAGCAGAGGACAGGTACAATGCAGCCCATATATCTACAAGATCTGTTATAGAGAGGACATTTGGCCTACTCAAGACCAGATTTAGGTGTCTGGACAGAACTGGTGGGGCTCTTCTATACAAGCCTCAAAAAGTGTCTGATATTATCCTTGCCTGTTGCATTTTGCACAATGTTGCACTCAGGCACAATGTACAGTCAGACCTAGCTGAGCCTGTGGTAGACGAGCATCCCACCCATGTAGCTGCTGAAAATGAACAAACAGCCAGTGGTGGCCAGACACGCCAGAATCTCATCAATTCATTTTTTTCTTGTAAGTAAAAACATATCTGTTCCAAGTTCTACTTTTATACTTACATTATGTTATCTTAACAATAATGTTTTTTTATATACCCTTCTGGTAGGACACAGATGAATATGGGTTGCACACCTTTCTTCTCTCTGCTGTGTGCACAAAGGGATGTGGCACCGGTATGTTATTGTTGCACAGGTTATATAATCCCTCTTCAATTTTACTTTAGTTGTGTGTATGTGAATACAACTGGGGTAACAAAGCACTAATATTTTAGCATTGTGTTGTTCCTTATGCTAACACAATACACATATTATGCCCATACTCATTCATGCTTCTAGTATGCTTACATACAATGTTATTGGTGCAGTGTAACATGTACATCCATATGATGTGTACACCAGCCTGATTTACATTTTGAATGTCATGAAATATACATGGTGTTGCACATTTAACACCAAATACACACTTTGCTGTGTTGTTTACGGTACTGAAGATGGCATGTCAATGTTTGCAATTTATATATTGTTCCTTTGCATTATAGGTATATCTCCAGTATGACTGATCATGGTATGTATATTTGCTGACATCTCTCATAAGATGTGCCTACCTCAATCTTCCTATAATTATTTGAAGTAAAAACCCTACATATTGGTTTTAACACAAATGTAACATACATGTACTTTCTGTATCATGTATATGCATTTAGCTACTCTTGAGCTTTCATGTGCATTGTATTAGAAAATGATTACTCACATTTCATCACATTTTATGTATGTTTCCTTATAAATTCCATTAATGTAATATAGATGTGTTTGGAGACAAGGGGATAACTGTACTTATTTGTTTACTTACGGGAGCTCATTCATCACGGATGAAATTGACTGATCATAACACTCCATGCATGAATGCCTGTAATCACAACAATGCGTACTACATCTTATATTTAGCAATGTAGGTGTTTTTTAATGCTAGGAATTAATAGTCAACATTAATTTACATTTGTGACATGTGTATGTATAAGTCACACGTGTGTGGATGTGTCCTACATGTACCAAGTGTAAAACTGTTAACAGAAAACACAATTTTGTTGCAAATGTTACTGTCATTTAGCATTTCTAATTTACCAATATGACAATGTTGGTAATATTTTTGCTATATAAATCACGTCACTTCATCATTATCATGATGATAATTATCAAGTATTCTCACAATTGTAACGTCAATCACGTGCACATTAGCATAGACACACTTTGTAAGACAACTGTTTGTGTCTGTATCAATTTGTGTATGATCCATGTATAACACCGACAAATGATAACACCAGCTTTATTATGGTAGCTTATATCATCATATTGACTATACTATGTATTTTTAGAACGTTTCATAAACACAGTAAACTATAGTTAGTTAGGTTAATGAAATATACACAGAAACGTACTTCATTACATGATGTTGTTGTCATAATCAGAACATCATGCATTGTAGGGGACCACAACATCTGGCCAATAACATTATTTGCTACAGTCCCAAACCATTTTATCAACATACCCATGTAACAAGAGATTTTTAACAAGAAATGGCTAGTTGGTTGTAAGTGTCCTTTACATTGGGAGAAGGAGTGGCTCAGTGAGTAAAGACACACACTGGCACTGAGATTTTGAAGCAGGGGAGTCTGGTTCAATTCCCGGTGTCGGCTCCTTGTGACCTTGGGCAAGTCACTTTATCTCCCTGTGCCTCAGGCGGCAAAAAATAAATTGTAAGTTCCACGGCCAGGGACCTCAGCCTGAAAAATGTGTCTGTAAAGCGCTGTGTACAACTAGCAGCGCTATACATGAACATGCTCATATTATAAGTATTATTATTATTATTATTATTATTGTTACATAGTTTCGACAGTCATACGTTCCATTACACAATAGAATTCACAAATGTGTTAGCAGAGTGGGAATGGTTGTTATATATAAAACACACCATGCCATAAAATGATAGTAGTCATTAAAGAACACGCAATAAAAATTCATGAGGCACTATTTTGCAACATCATTATGTTAATTAAGTGCTTATGCAATATAGGCATAAGGGTATCACATTTTTAATTGTTTGTTAATAAGCGCTGCAAGCAATATAAAATTAGTTCCATATGTAGTATAGTAGTCGGTGGCTCCTCCTCACAATCATCTCATATAAAGGTAGACTCTTCTGAAATCATACATTGATCCGATTGTATCTTCCCCGACATCTCTGAAATACAGCAAACACATGATGGTCAAATATGGCACCTTACTATATATGTATCCGTGACAACGCATTACACAGCTCTATATGACTGTGTACATACACACGTCACTCACTTATATGTTAGAAGTACAAGTGTACATCAGTATGTAATGTTTCTTTAAATTTGTAGCAGGCATAACTATGTATATGATGTGAACGTTGCCTGTATACTGAAAAATGTGCGCGCACATCTTAGTGTGCGCACGCACTTCACGCTTGGCTGCACTAACTGTTAGCGCAGGCACAAAACAAAGCGTACGTTGTGCGTTCAATACATCTTGAAAATACCATTAAACATAAAATCTTTATTTCAAATACAATGAATACGAAACTACATTCGTTCTAAACGAGTACATCTGTATTCTTTTTAAACAGACGTGTTTGGACAGAAAGGACGGCCGATAACACAATGCGCAAATGCAATACGTGTGACGTCATGTTAAACCAGCGTGAAACGCACGCTAACACTCCTCCCACTCAATTAACATTCGGCTAACGCCCAGTTTACGCCTACAAACACTGAGCCGCACACATGACACACTGCAGTTACCGTTACTATAACAAAACATGACAGCCAATAGGCTTTGAGGCGCGCACGTCGCTTGGGGGCGGGACTTACATCCGTAATCCTTTTTAAGGACGCCTTGGGCCATGACAAGGGTCCCACGTCATACGTGGTGGACCCGCTTTTAAATGTTGCATGATAACAAAACAGGTATGTGTTAGAGTTATGGTAAAATGTTGCTAATATGTTTAAAGTGATAGGAAAGTACGTATATTTATTCCGTCAGCAATGTGTACTACTCTTTCAGGTTATACTATATTGTATTCGGCAACAATTTCTTTGTGATCGCTACATGTTATGCAGTCTGCAATGTTACGCTGTATCCACGCATTGAAAGTGAAAATGGTGGTTTAAAAAAAAAAACATTTAAACGCACAGTCAACGCATAACGGTTGTTATATTTACCATTCTTCTAGAATTAACTCTTCGTCTGGCTGCAACTGGTCGCTCCAGAAATGCAAGGCATTTTCATCCACGCTTGACCCACCCGCTGAATCCAGTATGACACACATCTCCTCCATGAAGCGCTCATAGGAATCGCCACTGCTTTCTTCAAACAATTGGTCGGGAGGTAGGTTCATTTCTTCGGGTTCCCATTCCAATGCATTTTCAGCTGAAAGGCTTGGTACATAATCATAGTACTTTTGTTCTTGTACAATGTGGGTTTCAGGAATGGAGGGTGCAGATATTGCAGCAGGTATCGATTCACACGGAACAGTAGTAGCGGATCCATTGCTATTGGCATTAGGAATAAATATGCCTTTCACAACAATATATGTGCCCTCTTTCAGGGTAAAATGCTTTTCCTTTGCAATCTTCCAGAAACCATAGGTGTGTTCTAGCTTATCCTGCACACGTTCAAAAAAGTCATTAGTTGATAAAGTGAATCTTATTGATGAATTAAAATTCCGCGCATGCCTACGGTCTTGATAATAAGGATATTTTGCTCGAATCAAATCATAGATTTGGCGTGTGCTCGCTTTGTGTCCGCGACTGTTCAAAATTGCTTCTGAAACCATGTACTTATAACCTAAGAGTGGATTCATATTGTTAACGAATTCATCAGCCATGTCAGAGTAGCACAAAAGATGTGTGCAGTTCTGTGTTCTTTGCTCATCAAAATGATTCTGCTCAATGGCTAACAAATTCCTGTGTTTCGTTTTCAAGGTCAACAAAAGTAACTACTTTTACACCTTATTTCAAACGCCAATTGGATGTGTCCTTTTAATTGGTTTAACTTTTGTGGTTAGTGATAGGCGAATGTGGGAAAAACATGTATCATTTTTTTATCTCGTTTGTGAAAACATTCCTACACTTTTATTTCAGTAACATTGAGTTTTCTTGAAAAATAACAAAGAGCACTGTGTGAAAATAGTGCTTAGACAGCCATATCAGTAAATACACACACCTGCAAAATGAAATGTTTTTTTCCCACATACATTTCTGTGTGTATTTTAAAGTCTGGTTAACTACCTGTCTGCATGAATTTAAATACGTGTGTATCTATATATATATATAAATATATCTCTCTCATAAATATATATATATATATATATATATAAAGTGTATATTGTACTATATGTATAGTGTGTGTGTGTGTGTATATATATATATATATATATATTATATAGTTATTTTTTTTATATTGCAGGAGTACACACAAAATATTGATGGCAGTAAGTAGGCCTTGTATGAAACCTATTTAAATGGTGATAAACATGAGTGAATTAAGTAATAAACATTTGTTTGCACCCAATAATGTTAGAGGCTCACACTTAGTATAGTTGTCAAACATTAGGCCTGTATTATTAAAATAGTGTGTTTTCACAAGGAAGCATGAAGTGTATGTTTTTTGTAAATACATCTATACCAGTTTAGATAGTACTATATATACACACACACACACACACACACACACACACACACACACACACACACACACACACACACACACACACACACACACACACACACACAGTGTGTGTCTGTGTGTGTGTGTGTGTGTGTGTGTGTGTGTGTGTGCATATATCAATACATACTACATATATATTAGTATCAATTCAGAGATGTTTTTGAAACAAGAACACATAAATGATTAAAGGACAACATTACAATGGCCACCAAAGGTAAGTAATATTTAACACAAAATCCTGCTGTACACGTACAAGAAAGATGTTTGCAGTTAAATAGGTGCTTTTATAATTGCATGAAAATAATATGCACATGCAATGATTATATCAATTAACACACCCAAATGCAATGTTTTGCTGCAAAGTCAATGGCAGCTTCTCTAAACTTAGCAACTGGCTCCTGGTGGACCATTACTGAACAGACGATTAATACATCAATATTTATAACACTATTCATTAATTAGGAGTGTTAACATTTCCAAAACTTCACGTGTACAAGAACATACTTGAAAGTTTGGAAACAACACAGTCTTCAGCATACATACAATAGTAATTAGATAATCTGAAGTCAACAAAACAAGGCCAAAGACATATTTTGTGAATTATAAAATTTATTTATTTATTTCCTTTTGCGAGCGAGTAACAGGCCTGCTTGTTGTCTCTTGAATTTTCCTTTTTTTTTTGCCACCAACTTTAGCCACAACAGAGCCACTTTGAGTGGCCTCTGGCACTTCACGGGCAGGGCTTGTGGCCAGTGACTCACCTACAGGGCTTTTGGGCAGTGATTCACCTACAGGGCTTTTGGGCAGCGATTCACCTACAGGGCTTTTGGGCAGTGATTCACCTACAGGGCTTTTGGGCAGTGACTCACCTACAGGGCTTTTGGGTAGTGACTGTTCACGGACAGGGCTTGTGCCCACTGACACATGTGAGCAAGTTGGTAGACACTGCATAAGTGATGGTTGGTCTGTTTCATGTGTGTCTTGTTTTGTTTTTGTCGCCTCCTTTGTAGGTGTCAGCTGCTGAATTTGTACAGATGGCAGCGGTAGGATGTCGTCAGGAACCTGCACAGCAATGTCTGCTACTTGACCGGTAACATTCGGACCTGGTGAATGAAGATCAGATGAATTTGGTGAAAACTGGCCAGCATGAACAGATCCTGCCTGTGAGGTGTTGATGTTGAATTGTGATACATTAGTCATTCTCAAGTAATTAGCTTGTGTTTGCTGAACAACTAATGCTTCGAATGAGGTGTTGATTTTTTGCAACTGTTTAGGCACTTCAATGAAGACTCTGTGGAGATGTGCCAATTGTGAAACTGTTTCTTCCTGCAGTGCAATCATCCTTTCCAGCACTGTCATCAGGTCAGAATGGCGACGATTTTCTGCTTCCACAATTTTTCCCTCAGAAGCTACAATTGCATCATATGTGGTATTTGCTGGACGATTTGGCGGTAAAACAGTTTCAATTGGAACCTCTTCATGGTCACTTGCTTGTATTTGTGTGTCTATGGCGGCGGCGGCGGCATCATCATCATCATCATCATCATAATCCTCTTCATCATGTTCTACAAATAAATGTACACATTATTAAATGGCATGTTAATCTCTGCTGTGTTACTATGTAATTCTACTGTGTCATAAGTAACAACTAACATGTTTCCATACGTTTTATAACCTCACATTAAAAACTACCTTGACTTAAGAATAATGTTTGGACTCAGTATGAAATATGAGTGAATGAAAACTTGCTGTAAACTCACAACTCCTACATGATAGTTAACATCACTAACACAATACATGTTGCCTTACACTTCATTTTCACTGACACTAAGTAATCCTATTTAAAGAAGATGTGCAAAACAAATAATGAACATGACAACATAACATATAGAAGAGCACATATTATATGGCCACCAACTGATACACTCACCTTCTAGGTGTGTTGAGCTGGCTGACCCAGGTGAAGACACTTGTTCAGTCTCAGGTGACACATGTCCTTCAGGGGCAACTATATATAACAATAACATAAGTTTTACATTTACATGTGTAAATATTGAACAAACAGTTATTGTATGTTCTGTATTTATGAGTACGTAACAGCATCAGTTCCTTAACCCAAAATGTGTGTGTGAAAGTGAACATAAATAGTTGTAATAACAATGTACATGCCTGTGTACTTAGAACTTTTGAGTTCCCTAACATAAAACATACTATGTTTCTGCAGTAATGCGTGAGGATAAATAGATAAAATTTGTACATAAAAATCATATGTTGTGTAGTGATATCAGTATCATAATGTACATAACTATCATGAGATGACCATTCACAATGGTTATCATGAAGGTGGTCATATTGCAAAAAGTGTTGTTTTTGGTAGAGGATATGTGTGGTACATTAATATAAGATGTGGCACACATGAATGTGGCTGTGACTGAACAAGACAACACATGCAGTGTGTGATAATGTGTCGTTGATAGTAGTAGTTCAACTATAGATATGAGTGAACTAATGTGTGACGTACGCTTTGATACGTAATGAGTTGTTGGGGCATTTAGTAGCTAAAGTGAAGCTTTCAAATGAGTGTGATTAACTTCAGTTGTGCTAGTCAGGTTGTAAGAACGGTATTCACTTCCCCAAAAAGCCTAATCAGCCACACCTTTCAATTACTTGAAACAGGTGAAAATGGTGTGAACTAAGTTGACCCTAAAATGAGGCTGTAATTAGTGTGTGTGCTGAACCCCACCCCCTCTGTTGAAGTGTATGCTGTGATGAGATATTAATTGCAGCTGCTTTAACACAATGGTAGATGAGCTAAATAGTCGTGTGCAGTTTTTAAGTTATGAAAACAATGACATAACATATGATACGTGTGCCTCATTATGCTGTCTGTATATGACTTAAAGCAAAAATGGACCTTTTCATAAACAACTATAGATGTGTTAGTGCAAGTGATGTTTGTAGGCCGTTGCATGCAATATATTTGATGCATGCTTAAAATAGGCAGTAATGTCATGTTTGTCGGAGTAAAATAAATAAAATACACAATAATATTATACATATTTATGTTCTGTACCTGTAGCTAGTAATAATTTCTCATTAACATGTGTTACACATGTGTACTACCCTGTTGTTCCCCATCTTCGCCCACCATCAATTGCTTCCACTGCAGCAATGCATTTTGGGAATTCACATGTAAATGAGCACACAATGGCACGTGCTATATTAGTTACTGCTTTTAGTAGGACTACAACATATATGTCTATTTTGAGATATATATATATATAGAATCAGACATATACATATATAGATGCAGGTATGCTTATATTGTGAAGACAGTATAAAAAGCAGTGTAAATATGCAAAATAACTGTAAGCAACGACACGCCTAGTACATTAATATTTCTCACCTGGTGGAAATTGTGAGGGATAAATTCCTATATCACGGTCACCAGGTAAGCCTTCCACGACGACGGGAAGTAATTTTGCCCGAAGCAGCTCCTCCAATGGACTTAATATGAGACGTTGTGGTGTCGGCCCACCTCCAGTGCCAGTAGCATGCACGCGTTGGTGTTGTATTTTCTTTTTCAATTTGGACCTAATATCATCAAATCTCTTGTGACAATTCCGCTTGTCCCTCACATGATTCCCACACGCATTGACACCAATGACTATTGTGTCCCACATTTCTTTTCTGCTTGCTGAACTTGTCCGCCCTTGAAAAACATATAAAATATATAAGGTAAATTAATAATAATAGAAGCACCAGTTTCCTACACTGCTAGCTGTTCCAAGAGATAGCAAACATGCTGTTTTAGGTGTAATATGTGAAGCACATGAGCATTCACTACTAAACCTATACATGTAAGCAAGGTTGCATTCATATTGTATGCAGTTATGGCAAATTGACCGCCTGTGTTTAGTTGTCCTTGTAAGGCATGATAAAAAGCTGTGTTTCCAGACTAATTAACATAGAAAGATATTCTGAACCCATATTTGCATATGAACAAAACTCAGATGACCTAGGATCACATGTATTTGAATAATAAATGTAAAGGTATACTTACCTAGTAAATGTCCATAGATACTGTCATAGTGCTCCAGAATGCCAGTGACAAGAGCTGTATTTTCCTGGTCATTGAAGCGAGGATTACGTGGCTTCTCCACACGTTTCTTCCGAGCAGGTTTAGGGTCAGAGCTTGCCTGGTGCTGACTGGACTCTCCTTCTTCCAATGGAAGAGACTCCAAAAGCTGCCCACCAGCAAGCACGCCACCACCATCCACCCCATCAGCAACTGCGCCACCAGCAGCACTCACAGCACCAGCACTCCCACTCCTAGCACCAGCACTCCCACTCCTAGCACCAGCACTCCCACTCCTAGCACCAGCACTCCCACTCCCAGCAACAGCACTCCCACTCCCAGCAACAACACTCCCACTCACAGCAACAGCACTCCCACTCACAGCAACAGCACTCCCACTCCCAGCAACAGCACTCCCACTCCCAGCAACAACACTCCCACTCCCAGCAACAGCACTCCCACTCCCAGCAACACCACTCGGTGCACCAGCAACATCACTCCCCTGAACAGTACGTTCACTCCGACGCATACTCGCACGAGTAGCACTCCCACTCCCACCAGCATCACTCTTCCCACGCTTTGCGGGCATACTTCCAGCACTCACAAAAAACAGACAACTAATGTACAGCCAATCACACGAAACACTTCCACATATAAAACAAGACAAAGATGTAAACAAAACAACAATGGACAAAGCTCACCCAATACACAACAAGTCTCTCAGTCAATATGCAAATGTTCAATCAGCCAGCTCTGTGCGTCTCTCTCTCTCTCACTCCCAACAACACAGAGAATGATTAGCACTACACGTTGCCTTTAAATATGGCGCGCAATCCAATACATGCTTGTTTCGCCTGATTCAGCAAGATTTGTGATTGGGCAACCTATCAGCACCCCGCCACGCACGCCGATACACCTGTGTGTGATCAGCTAATCATCGTGAGAGTGGGCGGATTTGTTTTCGGGTTGATTTTGAATGTATTCTGCACTTACTGCATACGGAGAGGAAAAATCGCCATTAACATGACTAATCGGTAAGCTTGCCGATTTCACTTAATCGACGCTTACTGCATGAGGCCCTATGAGGGGGAAGCCCTCAGACTCCTAAACGACACCACCTCCTATAAAAGATTGAAAAGGGACCCTACGGGGGAATTTCTGGTTTTACTAAAAAATCTTCTTGATGAAGCCCTCACAAGTAATGTAATTGAAAAAAGAGAATATGATTTTTTGTACTGTAGCTGTCCAAAAATTGCCATTTTTTATCATCTCCCAAAAACTCACAAAAGTATGACAAACCCGCCAGGCAGACCGATTATTTCGGGAATAGAGAGCCTTACATCTAACCTATCCCAATATGTGGACTATTTCCTCCAACCTTTTGTAGCAAAACTCCCTTCCTACTTGAGAGATTCAACATCAGTGTTGAATCTGATGGAAGGTTTTGTGTGGAAAGACTCCTACAGGTGGCTCACCTGCGATGTGCAGGCCCTGTATACTAACATCCCACATGAGGAGGGTCTTAATGCCGTTCAATCCTTTTTATTGAATGATGTCACCCTACATCCCCTCAATAGCCAATTTGTTGTAGATTCTATCAGGTACATCCTGAAACATAATTATTTTATGTTTCTTGATGAATTTTTTATACTGGTTTGCGGAACTGCAATGGGCACGAGATTTGCCCCCAGTTTCGCAAACCTGTACATGGGAAGATGGGAAGAGGAATACATTTATAATAACAACCCTTTCAAGGCAAATATTATTGTGTGGCGTCGGTTCATAGATGACATCCTGTGCATATGGGACGGCGACCAGTGCTCAATTGGCCAATTCCTACAGTACATAAATAACAATAACAAAAACCTCACTTTTACACATGTAGAGCATGAGACAGAAGTACACTTCCTGGATCTCAATCTTATGGCGTCAGCAGAGGGGAATGTGGTAACAAAAACGCACTTCAAGGAGGTTGATTGCAACAACCTCCTTGTTGCCACAAGCAACCACAAAAAAACGTGGATATCAAATATCCCCAGTGGCCAATATTATAGGTTGAAGAAGAACTGTAGTACGGAAGTAGACTTTGAGGAACAGGCCGAAAAATTGACCTTAAGATTTTTAGAGAGGGGCTATCGTCTAGAGAAACTAAATAAAGATCTGGAGAAAATAAGAAAACTTGATAGAAAAACCATGTTATTAACAAAACATAAAAAAAGCAAAACCCCCCAGGAAAATGAGGGTAAATGCAACGTTTCTTTTCTCACTAATTTTAATTCAATGACGGGGCGTATTGAGAAAATTATAAGAAAACATTGGCCTATTTTATCAAATGATTTGCTGCTGGGTGCTCACCTCTCGGAATTCACAAAATTTATTTACAGAAGAGCAAAAAATCTAAAAAATACACTATCCCCAAGTGATATAAAACTAACAGAACATCCTAGTGTAGGTAGAAAATGGTTAAGCACTAAACCAATTGGGAATTTCAAGTGCGGTAAGTGTTCAGTTTGCAAGCATTTGCACCCCGACAGAAAAACTTTTAAATGTACAAATGGAGAAGTACATGATATTAATGATTTTATATATTGCAATACTGACCATGTGGTTTATTTATTGGAGTGTCCGTGTGGCCTTTTCTATGTGGGACGTACCAAACGCCCTTTGAAAGTACGCATTCAAGAACACTTGCGCAACATTAAAATAGGGTTTATGAAGCATAGCCTTTCGAAACATTATGCACAATTCCACAACAGTGACCTCTCCTCTCTACTATTTAAAGGTATTAAGTATATACCCAAAAATAGGAGAGGGGGTGACAGAGTAAAAGAACTTTCTACAGTAGGCAGGAAACCTTCTGGATACACAAATTAAACACCTTGTATCCAGGGGGTTTAAATGAAGATATAGACATTTGGTCCCTGTATTAAAGTTCTTATATGATCCATTTATACTACCTCAAAAAGCTTTTAACTCAATTTTATTTTTATATGAATTTTTAATTTTTGTCTCTTTGTCTTTTTAGCCAATTTATCAGGACATGCCCCTTTTAATGAATTTAGGCTGCTTGTATTCATCTTGCTGCTCTTTAGTGCTAATCGGCTTTGATCACTTTTCATCTTCTTTACTCACTTTATTTGTGATATATATTGCATTTTAGGATAGCCATCCTAGTCTGCCCAGCCACTGATGCACTCGTGCACTATGGTTTTTTATTATGTGTAACACTGTTTCCTTTTGTTTTAGTTTCATCAATCGCGTGTGGTTAGACATGTCATTGTTAATAAAGTTTATTTTAGTATATGTTCTGTTGCCATTGACAACCAGTGACGCGCGAAACCGGGACTTTTAACCCGCCTCTACTACTTCCCCATTGGCTATGAGAGTAGATAGCTTAGCCAATGAGGTACGATCGTGTAGTATTTAGAATTCATCCGAAACCACTTTATTTTATTCCCTGATGAAGAAACCCACGGGTTTCGAAACGCGTTGGATGACTGGTCAAGAGCTCTACCTCTAACTATCACCCCACCACGCGAGCTGATCGAGTTTGAACGGCGCCATAACCAGCGATCTCCCCCGCGGTGACGTCATCGACCCGGAAGTGCTTCGCACGGAGGGGAGTGAGAGAATCCAGCCGGTGTGGAGCTTCGCTCTGGCAAAGCACTGTATGGGACAGTAGCTGACATTTGACTCGTGCTCTGGGGAGAAAGAACTCATAGAGGCTTCCTACTTACCTTCCTACCAACAGGATCCTGCATCCGAGATATCAGCGCCACAACTCTTATGAGGACACTCGTTCCGGTTTCCTGAGGCGTTGGATAACATTATCCCAAAACTGCTTATGATTAATCACTTTGATGTACGCACATTACTCACCCTACCTTATTGTTTATGTCAATATATTGTTTAATGCACTATGAGCGTTGTGCGCTGTGTCTTTTCTGTTATTAACTCTCTGGGCTTGTATGTGTATACCGGTATTACCTCTCTGGACGTGTATGTGTTTGCCGGTATTACCTCTCTGGGGGTGTATGTGTATACCTGTATTACCTTTCTTGGCGTGTATGTGTATACCGGTTTTACCTCTCTGGGCGTGTATGTGTATACCGGTATTACATCTCTGGACGTGTATGTGTATACCGGTATTACATCTCTGGGCGTGTATGTGCATACTGGTATACCTCTCTGAACATGTATGTGTATAACCGGTATTACCTTTCTGGGCGTGTATGTGTATTCCGGTATTACCTATCTGGGCGTGTATGTGTATATCGTATTATCTCCCTGGGCGTGTGTGTATACAGGTATTAACTCTCTGGGCTTGTATGTGTATACCTGTATTACCTCTCTGGACGTGTATGTGTATGCCGGTATTACCTCTCTGGGGGTGTATGTGTATAAAGGTATTACCTCTCTGGATGTGTATGTGTATACCGGTAATACCTTTCTGGACGTGTATGTGTATACCGGTATTACCTCTCTGGGCGTGTATGTGTATACCGGTATTACCTTTCTTGGCGTGTATGTGTATACCGATTTTACCTCTCTGGGCGTGTATGTGTATACCGGTATTACCTCTCTGGGCATGTACTGTATGTGTATACCGGTATTACCTCTCTGGGCGTGTATGTGTATACAGGTATTACTTCTCTGGGCGTTTATGTGTATACCGGAATAACCTCTCTGGGCGTATATGTGTATAGCGTTATTACCTCTCTGGGTGTGTATGTGTATACCAGTATTACCTCTCTGGGCGTGTATGTGTATACCGGTATTACCTCTCTGGGCGTGTATGTGTATACCGGTATTACCTCTCTGGGCGTGTATGTGTATACCGGTATTACCTCTCTGGGCGTGTATGTGTTTACCGGTATTACCTCTCTGGGGGTGTTTGTGTATACCGGTATTACCTTTCTGGGCGTGTACGTGTATACCAGTATTACTTCTCTTGGCGTGTCTGTGTATGCCGGTATTACCTCTCTGGGCATGTATGTGTATACCGGTATTACCTCCCTGGACATGTATGTGTATACAGGTATTAACACTCTGGGCCTGTACGTGTATACAGGTATTAACTCTCTGGGCGTGTATGTGTATACCGGTATTTCCTCTCTGGACATGTATGTGTATACAGGTATTAACTCTCTGGGCGTGTACGTGTATACCGGTTTTACCTCTCTGGGCGTGTATACCAGTACTACCTCTCTGGGCGTCTATGTGTATACCGGTATTACTTCTCTTGGCGTGTCTGTGTATGCCGGTATTACCACTCTGGATGTGTATGTGTATACCGGTATTACCGCTCTGGGCATGTATGTGTATACCGGTATTACCTCTATGGGCGTGTATGTGTATACCGGTATTACCTCTCTGGGCATGTATGTGTATACCGGTATTACATCTCTGGGCGTGTATGTGTATACTGGTATACTTCTCTGAGCGTGCAAGTGTATATCGGTATTACCTCTCTGGACGTGTATGTGTATACCGGTATTACCTCTCTGGGCGTGTATTTCTATACCGGTATTACCTCTCTGTGTGTGTATGTGAATACCGGTTTTACCTCTCTTGACATGTATGTGTATACAGGTATTAACTCTCTGGGCCTGTACGTGTATACAGGTATTAACTCTCTGGGCATGTATGTGCATACCGGTATTACCTCTCTGGACATGTATGTGTATACAGGTATTAAGTCTCTGGGCCTGTACGTGTATACAGGTATTAACTCTCTGGGCGTGTATGTGCATAGCGGTATTACTTCTCTTGGCGTGTGTGTATACCGGTATTACCTCTCTGGGCGTGTATGTGTATACCGGTATTACCTCTCTGGGCGTGTATGTGTATACCGGTATTACCTCTCTGGGCGTGTATGTGTATACCGGTGTTACCGCTCTGGGCGTGTATGTGTATACCGGCTTTGCAACGTGGTGTGGACATCACAATATATATATATATATATATATATATATATATATATATATATCTCATTATTATATGATTTAGCAGTGTACTATAAGCTAGTACTTTCTTACAACCCTGTATTTACATGTCCGATCCCTCACCACCGGGGTTTTAACATTCACTTTGAAAATAAATAACACACCAGAGTTTGATATATGATAAATACAATTTTATTATTTTTGTGTCTTGTTATAGTCTCCCTGAGAGGTAGTTATTCTGACCAATCTTCCTATTCATCCTACTGTAGTCTACAAACTATTGTGTATATCATACCTATTATAGGTTTTGACATTACATTTCATCAGGTTGAGTGCAATTTTCTGGGATCTATTATGATCTTCTTCGATTAGACATTGTATCTAAGTATCGTTCCTCCCATATGCACCCGTTTGGCGCAGTTATGCGCACAATATATTTGGTTTGAGCGGTGATTCCCCCCTTTTTGGTTATCTATGAGAGAGAGCGAGAAATAGAATGGGGGAGAAACAGCATTAGGAGGAGAGACAGACACATGGAGAGGGAGAGACAGACAGAGCATGGGGAGAGAGAGAGACAGAATACGGAAAGAGAGAGACAGCATGGGGAGAGCGCGAGAGACAGCAAGGGGAGAGCGAGAGATGGCATGGGGAGAGCGAGAGATGGCATGGGGAGAGGCAGGCACAGTATGGGTGGGATAGAGACAGACTGGAGAGAGCAGACAGAATGGAGAGAAGAATTGTAAGAGTACTGGAGGGATGGGGAGGGAGAGAATGAAGGGATGGGGGAGTGAGAAGGATGGGGGGAGAGAATGGAAGGGTTGGGGAGAGAGAGAATAGAGGGATGGGGTTGAGAGAGAGGCTGGAGGGATGAGGGGAGAGAGAGAGAGAAGAGGGATGGTAGGGAGAGTGGCTGGAGGGATGGGGTTAAGAGAGAGGATGGAGGGATGGGGGAGAGAGAATAGATGGATGGGGTTAAGAGAGAGGATGGAGGGATGGGGGAGAGAGAATAGAGTAATCGTGTTTAGAGAGAGGATGGAGGGATGGGGAGAGAGAATGGAGGGATGGGGTTAAGAGAGAGGATGGAGGGATGGGGGAGAGAGAATAGAGTAATCGTGTTTAGAGAGAGGATGGATGGATGGGGGAGAGAGAATAGAGTGATCGGGTTAAGAGAGAGGATGGAGGGATGGGGGAGAGAGAATGGAGGGATGGTTGGGAGTGAGAGGATGGAGGGATAGAGAATAGAGGGATGGTGGGGAGAGAGTGGCTGAAAGGATGGGGGAGAATAGAGGGATGGGGTTGAGAGAGGTTGGAGGGATGGGGGAGAGAGAATGGAGCGATGTGGGGAGAGAGAATGGAGGGATGGGGGAGAGAGAATTGAGGGATGGGGGAGGGTGACAGGATGGGGGGAGAGAGGGAATGGGGAAGCGAGAGAATGCAGGGATGGAGAGAGAGAGAGAATTGAGGGATGGGGGAGAGTAAGAGGATGGGGGGAGAGAGAATGGAGGGATGAAGATAGAGAGAGAATGGAGGGATGTGGGGTGAGAGAGAATGGAGGGATGGGGAGAAAGAGAATGGAGGGATGGGGGAGAGTGAGAGGATGGAGGGAGAGAGAGAATGGAGGGATTTCAGAGAGAGAATGGAGGGATGGGGAGAGAGAGAATGGAGGGATAGGGGAAGCGAGAGAGAATGGAGGGATGGAGAGAGAGAGAGAGAATGGAGCGATGTGGGGAGAGAGAATGGAGGGATGGGGAGAGAATGAAGGGATGGGGGAGCGTGAGAGAATGGGGGGAGAGAGAGAATGGGGGAATAAATAACCCCTGCTGACCCTCCCCCACCGCCCCCTGACCGTGTCACCCGTAGTCAGGAGGGGAGAGATGCCAGGTAACCAATATGAGGTAAGAGGGGAGCCTGGCCCCCCGGTCATTGCACCCATATTACAGATGTTATCAAATCCCACAATGTTAAAGAAGTATATGCCAATGAAACCATTTAACTGGGAGATACAGGAGCCACAATTGAAGTCATTTAGTAGAAGCTTTTGCTTGAGTTGTGTAACACGCTGAGCTGGAGATGTACAGAGGAGGGAATAAGCAGGAAGCAGGTCAGCCGGTGAGCTCCGTAATCAGCATTACTTATATCTCCTAAACGTCGTCCCAACCATGTAATGCTGCTGAACAGCCTACACTTCATATACATGATATACTTAACCCTTTCTTTTCGCTCAACTCCAATCTAAATGATTTGTTAATTGGTTTGTAATTAGAGATATATTTGTAGCAGAATCCCATGTATGTTCTTTTTACCTGTTAAATACCTTTTTGTGTAATGAAATATATTATAGATCAGAGGTGCTTCCTGTTGCACTTGTGCTGTTAGCAATAGATAAACCGGATAGAAAAGACACTACACATAGATTTGATTAAATAAAGCTTTATTTAATTTAAATAATTTATCTCTTTGCTGGTAGGGGTCTGCAACACATTACAGAGCAATATAGTAACACACTGAGCAATGCATTGCAGGCCCCTCCAGCAGCAAAGGGGTTAAGATCAATGCAGGTAGATCTCACTTCTAATTAATGCACAAAGGGCAGTTTGTTGCTGTGATCCAGAGGAAGGCGAAACATAACCCCTGCTGTGTTGTGGGGGAAACAAATTCCTTCCTGACCCCAGTAAATGGCGATCGGATCATCCCTGGATCACTGTGCAGTGAGATCAGATGGAGCAGCACAGATCAGCGTTGTTATACACAGGGGCACACTCAGTATATAGAGTGGTGATGGGGCGATGGGGCCCCTGTGTATAATCATAGGGTGATGGGGCGCGTGTGCCCCTGTGTATAACTCACATGATCCCCCATCCTTCTGCATATCTATCACAGTCAGGGCCGCCGACAGTTGGGGACAGCCAGGACAACTGTCCCGGGTCTGGGGAGGGCAAGGCCGGCCGGCGCTGCAAGTTGAGCCTGAACCTCTCTCATGGCCAGGTCCTGGCTCTACGTCAGCTATAGGCCTCTTCCTTCTCTGTCTCACGTTGAGCTTCCAACGCTGGTGCGCGACGGGCTTCTCTGATGTCAGCGCGCCGGAAGTAAGCTTGGCCCAGCTTCAGGCAGCAGAGGAAGGCTTGGCGTGCACGCCAGCATTGGTAGCATGTGGGACAGAGTGGAAGAGTTGGTGTGCCCGAGCATTAGATGCCGGCTTCGGGTGGGCACGCCTGTGCAGTAGGCGCCGGCTCTGGCTGGGGGTTCCTGCGCAGTAGGTGCCAGCTCAGGTTGGGTATGCCAGCGCAGTAGACCGTTCTCCGGCTGGGCGCGCCTGCGGCATCCGGCTGGGCGCGCCTACATAGAAGACGCTGGCTCTCCCCGGGCGCCCCAGCGCAGTCGGTTCTGGCTTGGGCACCTGCACAGTAGACGCCAGCTCCATCTGGGAGCACCTGCGCAGTAGACGTACCTGTGCAGTAGGCTCCAGCTGGGCAGGCCTGTGCAGTAGACCCCGATTTGGCATGCATGCGAGTAGATGCCGGCTCCGGCCAGGTGCGCCTGCGCAGTAGATGCTGACTCTGACTGAGGGAGATGGCACAGTAGGATCCGGCTGGGCGAGCCTGCGCAGTAGACGCTGGCTCGGGCCGGGCGCCCCAGCACAGTCAGCTCTGGATGGACATGCCTGCACAGTAGACGCCAGCTCCGGCGGGGTGTCACGATGTGCTCACCACAAACTAGACGGGACTGCGAGGCTGAGGTGGGGATTTGAGAAAACACAACCAATGCGAGGGCGCATCTTGATTGTAGATTGGTCAGGGTAGCCGGGTCGGGGTTGGAGAGGTACGGATCGTTGCGGGTAAGCCGAGGTCGGGGAGCCAGAGGTGCGGAGTCCAAGAGAAAAGCTGGGTCGGTACACAGGAGGTCACTGAAGCAGAGCAGGGAAAGGTAGCGAGAGACTGCAAGAAGGCAAGGCACGAGGGAGGTGAACACAGGTAACTGGAACAATGCTCAGCCGCTGAGGGAATGGAGAACAGGGAATAAATAGGAGGACTCACCAATGGGAAGCAGGAAGGAGGAGACTGCAGCGAAAGATACCAGGTGCAGGAGGCACCTATGCTTTAGAGGAGGAGAGCGTGCGCCCGTGAGTGGGGAAGTGCACGCGACTGCGCGTGTGCAGAGCGTGTCCGTGGCAGGAGTGTAACGCTTGTGCTCCCACGCACAAGCAAAGACAAGGAGGGGGACCCAGTAGCGAGGTTGGGAAGTCGCATGAGACACAAGATAGGAGAACGTTGTCACGCAGCTGGGTAGCGGTGCACTTCATCACATGAGCATGCCGCGCACGAGAGAAGCGTGGCGCGTCCGGAAGATTGGAGCCATGCTCTGTGGCACAGCTGAACGAGCTGCACGTGCGCGCATGCTCTGTTAGAAAAGCGGAGCCGTGAGCACTCAGGCACCAGCGCGGGGTGTGGGATGCCACTGGTAAGAAGAGAAGGTAGAGCAGAGTCAAGAGCACAAGGTTACAATGGTTGGTTGCTTCCTGGAGGATGTCCAGCCTCCTTAAAGGCATAGTGCTAGTAACTGAAGAGAAGAGCAATACTAAATTCAAAGTAAGGGTTCTTTAGTTAAATGCTTTGGCCAAAGTATTGTATGCCTGCTACCACGTCAAGGTAAACCCTAATCAGCAGGTCCTACACTACCCGCACGATAGACTAACTTAGTAATAGAAAGAGGAAAGTCCCAGTCTTCCATAAAGCCCAAAGGAGGGCAAGTAGAGGTCCAGAGGAGATCCAAGCAGGACCAGCATGCAATGACAGGAACAGGAGGCATCGAGTACTGGAGTAGTACTGTGCATTACCAGGGCAGATAGCAACTGACTGTTATTTAAGGAGCAGCAGCAGCAGCAGCAGCAGCAGCTGTTGGCAATGAGAGTCAGAGTGAGGCTTACTTCCTGCCAGGAGGAAGAGGGCAGGGTTTGCCAGAAAGCAAGATGGCGTCACTTGCCTCAGTATGCTTGAAGTCACTTCCTGTTGGTGAGATAAGGCAGGGGACGGAGAGCAGGCGCGGCCTCTGCGGAAGTAGGGAAGGGTTCAGAACACGAACAAGGATTAGAGAGTCTTGACTCGCACCTGAAGAATGGCGCACAACGCGACCAGGGCCGGGGCCAAGCTCCGTGGCACACGAAGAACCGCGTGTGCGCTCTGTAAGGAGAGCGGGAATCTGAGATGTGGCAGGTAAGGAGGGAACACGCCCAGGGAGCGTGTTTCCCGATACCTTTCAGTACCCCCCTCTTCTGGATCGAACTCTGAGCGATCCATACTAGACTGGGGGGAAACAGTCCATAAAAAGTTCTTACCAAGGCGGCAAGCAAAGTAGGGTTTCTGCAGATTCCAAGGAGCGGTCCGCAGAGAGTCCAGGCCGCAGTACAGGAACAAGACAATGACCAGGAACTATGAACAGGAACTACTGCACCGACACACTTTATTCGAGCAAATACCCAGTATGTACCTGGCAGATACCTGGAATGCGCCGCTCCTCACCTCTGACAAGCCCCGTTGTGTTTGCCTTCCCAGCCTGGGTTCATGCCTGGCTGACGGGCGGCTGATTTGTTAAATGATAATGATTAGGATTTAATAGGCTGCAATGCTTCGCGTGTCTACCAGATGGCATAAATTCATGAATTGTAATGCAGTATATATATGTATACTGTGCAGTATTGCAGCCAGCGGGAATAAAATGCTTCAATCCCTGCATGGAAAATACCTCAATGCACTCGGGCAGAAAACAGTCACAAACCTCAATACACCCGGGTATACCCGAATTCGTGGGACTAGCCGAGCTCGAATAAAGTGTGTCGCCAGTGTACAGTATAACAAGACTTTAAAAACTGCCAAACCTGGAAACTACGGAAGCAGCACTCCATGGTCTGTAACTCAAGGGCTCCCTCCTGGAGTAGGAGGAAAAACAATTCTGGACTGTTGAAAGGAAAGGGACTCAAGTCTCCCAACGGTAAAGGGGTTTAGGGATGGCAGAGTCCACCTCGGGGGGTCCGTTTGTTTGGGCTGAGCATAATGTAACGCTGGTGCTCCCACGCACAAGCCAAGAAAAGGAGGGGTCCCAGTACCGAGGTTGGGAAGCCACAGGAGACACGAGATAGGAGAAAGTTGTCATGCAGCTGGGGAGCTGTGCACAGGCGCATCTGGAAGAGTGGAGCCAGGCTCCGTGGCACAGCTGAGCTAGCTGCACGTGCGAGCATGCTCTGTTAGCAGAGCGGAGGCGCGCGCACTCAGGCACCAGCGCGGAGTGTGGGATGCCACTGGTAAAAAGAGAAGGTAGAGCAGAGTGAAGAGCACAAGGTTGCAATGGTTGGTTGCTTCCTGGAGGACGTCCAGCCTCCTTAAAGGCATAGTGCCAGTAACTGAAGAGAAAAGCAATACTAAATTCAAAGTAAGGGTTCTTTAGTTAAATGCTTTGGCCAAAGTATTGTAAGCCTGCTACCACGTCAAGGTAAACCCTAATCAGCAGGTCCTACACTACCCGCACGATAAACTAACCTTAGTAATAGAAAGAGGAAAGTCCCAGTCTTCCAGAAAAGCCCAAAGGAGGGCAAGTAGATAAAGTCCTTTTGTCAGGATGGAATGTGTAAGAGGTGTTTTCTACCCTCTACTGATGTCAATTTTTGATTAAATAAAGCTTTTTTCTTTTACTAATTGCACTTGGATTGTTTATGGAGAGCAGTGACCGCCCAGAATCTGTTTTTCCTTTTCTGCTTTTACCTTCGCCGGGTTCATGGTGAGCCCCTTGTTAGAGATAATATACCCCAGAAAAGTTGTGGACGCTTGATGGAAGAAGCACTTCTCCAGTTTCGCGTACAGATGATTCTTCCGAAGGCGGAGAAGTACCTGTCTGACATGAGAAACATGCTCCTGTTCAGACTTAGAAAAAATCAATATATCGTCCAAATACACGACCACAAACCGGTTGAGAAGATCCCTGAATACCTCGTTCACAAAGTCCTGGAAGACGGCCGGGGCATTACAGAGTTCAAAGGGCATGACGAGATACTTGTAGTGACCCTCACGAGTATTGAAGGCCGTCTTCCATTCATCGCCCTGGCAAATCCTTACCAAGTTGTAGGCCCCCTGGAGATTAAATTTAGTAAAGATATTGGCCCTCTGTAGGCAGTCGAAGAGTTCTGGAATCAGCGGCAGAGGATAACGGTTCTTAATGGTAATTTTATTAAGACCCCTATAGTCAATACATGGTCTTAGCGATCCGCCCTTTTTTCTTTACGAAGAAGAACCCTGCACCGGCTCACGACGAGGATTTATGGATAAAGCCCTTTTGTAAATTTTCGTGAATATAGTCTCTCATGGCTTTCGTCTCCGTAAGTGACAGAGGATAGGACGCAACCATGGGGGGTATGGAGCCGGGCAATAAGTCAATTGGACAGTCAAATGGACGATGTGGCGGCAAGACCTCAGACCTGTCTTTGTCAAAAAACATCACAGAATTCAGCATAGATCTCCGGCAGACTTGTCCCTACCTCCTTGGGAGTAGTGGCTCCAAAGATGCTGTTGGAAGAGACTGAACAGTTCCTGAGACAGAGCGGGCTCCATTGGACCAGATTTTTGCCTGCTGTCACGGTAGTGCTGCCCGCAGACCAGACCCATCCCTGTACTGTGGTGGGACATTAGTAACACGCACCCGCAGCAGAGGAAGCGTGTCCGGAGTGTGGTAGTTTGCGTAGAGAGGCCAGGACTTAGTATGGTATTTGTCATGCTGTGTCCACCACAAACTAGACGAGACCCTCGGTACTGAGGTGGGAAAAGACTAAACACCACCGACAGGCACGGGAATCTGATCTGGAGTGTGCGTAGTTGCTCGCGCCGGGTCAGGAGCAGGGAGGGTAGAGGAGTAGTGAATACTTGCCGAGTTAAGGGTAATAGAAGTATCGGAACGTTGGAGGTACTCGTCGCTGGGGTCGGTGCTGGAGAAGGTAGAATAGTTGAGGTCCAAGAGCCAAGTTCAGGTTGGAGAGTTATGGACGGTCAAGGATAGCCAAGGTCGGGGTTCCAGAGAAGCGGTGGTCCAAAGGCAAGCCAAGGTCGGTACACGGGAGATCAAACAAGACAAGGCAGGATAACTAGGAGACAAGAGAGGTAAGCACAGGAACAGGAAGCTTATGGTCAGCCAATGTGCCGGTGGTACTGCTGAGCCTAAATAGGTGAGACAGCCCAATGGGAGCAAGAGGCGGAACTGGGGCGTGTTCGTGCGGAGCCTGTGATAGGCTATGGTAAGGATGCCAGGTGAGAGTGCTGTCAATGGCCTCTAGTCCCACCGGGAACTTCTTGTGAACGAGCGAAATCTAGTTTCTCTCGGCAAAGCTTTGGTCGACAAAATTACCTCCAGAGCCGGAATTTATGAAGGCAACTGTGGACACGAGAAAACCCTCCCCAGAGAGGGTAACCGGGAGCAGAATCCTTGTGAGAGGCCTTATAGTGATAGGGGATAAGGAGAACGTCCCCAACGTGACCCCCCTGGACTGCCCTGGGGTTTTAGAACCCTCCGCCTTCTGTGGGGCATGAAGAGCCTGGTGCCACGGGCTGGCGCAGTACAGACACAGGCCAATGTCTCGTTAGTCGACAGCTTATAGCCTCCCAAGTGCATGGGTATGTGGCTCTGGGGGTGAAGAGGTTCTATTGTATGCTCCTGTGGAGGGGAGACTCCTGGGGCGAACAGTAGACATTGGGCTCTCTCAGACCCCCTCTCTTGCCGCGAATGCAGCCCGCGATCAATTCTTCGAGATCAGTCGGACGCTCCTGCGTGGTGAGTTTGTCCTTCAATGACTCAGAGAGGCCATGCCAGAAGGCGCCCGCCAGGGACTCGTCATTCTATCCTGTCTCTGCAGCCACGGTCCGAAACTCGAGGGCATACTTGGCGACCAACCGGGTTCCCTGGGCGATATGGAAAAGGGAAGATGCTTCCATCATCTTGCGTCCGGGCGTGTCGAACACTCTGCGGAACTCCCGAGTGAAGAGTCCGATGTCTTGAGTGAGGTCCGGTCTCACATGTTCCCAGATGGGGGAGGCCAAGGCCAGGGCGTCGTCGGTGAGCAACAGAGTGAAATACGCCACTTTGGATTTAGGAAATGGGAAACGAGAAGGCGTAACCTCGAGCTGAATAAAACACTGGTTGAGGAACCCTCGGCAACCGTGCTGTTCCCCTGCATGACGGCGGGGCGTAGGAAGTCGAGGTTCAGCCGGCAATGACAGCGGGTCTGCCATGAGTCCAGTCATGGTAGGAACCAGGGAAGGGACCGCTCTGGTTGGAGTGGGTGCTTGTTCCGTAAGAAGGCGGAGGCTCTCCTGTAACATGAGCATGCGCCGGTCGTTGTGCTCGAGGTATTGTTCAAGTTTGGAAAATAGGTTGGAGTGCGTGCTCAAGACTCGCCCCACCTGTGCTCACCACTAACTAGACGGAACCGCGAGGCCGAGGTGGGGATTTAAGAAAACACAAACCCGAAGCCGCAAGGGCGCCTCTTGATTGTAGATTGGTCAGGGTAGCCGAGTCGGGGTTGGAGAAGTTACGGATCGCTGCGGGTACTTAGCCAAGGTCGTTGTTGGAGAGGTACTGTGACGCTCGTGCTGCCCGCAAACCTGACAGGAACCCGGTACTGAGGTGGAACGGAAGGATACCACGCACCCACAGCAGCGGTGGCGTGCCCGGAGTGTGGTATAGAGCGAAGCTGGACCGGGGGCAAGGAAGAGGGTTAGTCAGGTACTTGCCGAATCCAGAGTAGAAGAAGGTAGAGTGGTCGTGTTCGTAAGCCAAAGGTCTGGGAGTAGAGACAGCTGCGTAATCGAATGTCCGTTTGCCTGGTCGGAGGATTAGAGAAGACAGCGTAGTCGAATGTCCAATTGCCAAGTCTGAGGGGTAGAGAAGACAGCGTAGTCGAATGTCCGTTTGCCAAGTCCGAGGGGTAGAGAAAACAGCGTAGTCGAATGTCCGTTTGCCAAGGTCAAGATCCAGAGGAGGTTTGCAGACAATCCAAGGTCAGGAACTCAGGGGCTGAAAAAACAAGAGCTATCCCCCGAGTGCCGTGCACAAGCTGCACGGGTCCTCGCGCGCCCTGTAAGGCAGATGGGCTGACGCGCGTAACCCGGAAGAAGAGGAGAGGCAGTGTGGAAGATGCCCACGCCAGTGGGGAAATTATGGGGATCCGGAGCAGCGGCGGTGCCTGTTGTGGCAGCAGGTAAAGGAGCGCTGTGGCGGGTCGATCGTGACCCATGGACCCTTACAGTACCCCCCCCTCGAGGATCGAACTCCGGACGATCTTCCCAAGGTTTGTGGGGGAACTTTTGGTGAAAGCGTCTTAGTAAAGACGGAGTGTGGAGTTCAGGCCGTGAGACCCAAGAGCGTTCCTCAGGGCCATACCCCTTCCAGTGGACCAAGAACTGGACTTTGCCTCTAGAGATATGAGAGTCAATGATGGACCGGACTTCAAATTCTTGTTGTCCTTGTATAGTAACAGAAGGAGGTCTATGTGAGGAGTGGGAGGACTGAGCACTTTGGATGAACGGTCTCAAGAGGGAAACATGGAAGACGGGCGAGATCTTTATGGAGGAAGGAAGGAGAAGACGATAGGCCACATGGTTTAACTGTTGAAGGATAGAAAAGGGACCCAGGGACCTATGAGATAACTTCAGAGTAGGCGTCTTCAATCTGATATTTTTTGAAGAGAGCCAAACCTTATCTCCAGGTATATACTTATGTTGCCTCCTGATGAAGACGATCTGCCTGTCTCTTCTGCCTCTGGGCCAAATCCCGTAATACCCCTTGAATCCTCTTCCATGATCCCTGAAGAGTGGCAATCATAGAATCAGCAGCAGGAACTCCTGAAGTGGGTGTGGGAATAGGGAGCTGATTAGGATGATATCCATAATTTATAAAGAACGGCGACTCCTGTGTGGATTCATTCCTGAGGGAGTTGATAGCGAATTCTGCCCATGGGACTAATTCTGCCCAATTATTCTTAGTCAGAAGAAAAACATCGTAAATATTGTTCCAGGGATTGATTCATGCGCTCGGTTTGGCCATTGGTTTGAGGGTGATACCCAGACGAAAAAAGAAGGGAAATACCTAGCCTCTGAGAAAAAGCGTGCCAACATTTCGAGACAAATTGAGTACCATGATCAGAAACAAAGGAAAGTGGAATACCATGGATACGAAAAATCTCTCTCAAAAAAATATCAGCCAGTGTGGCAGATTATGGTAACCCCTTGAGGGGAATAAAATGGGCCTGCTTGGAAAACCTGTCAATAAGCTACCTACCATACTTCTGACAAAGAAAGGAGTGAACACGGCAGTCTGCCACCTAAAGCACTTCTAGCCTTTGAAACCCTTAAAAGGACATTCTCCACCGCCCCCATCCTACGCCACCCAGATCTCAGACTTCCCTTTACTCTAGAGATTGACGCTTCGGATATCGGTGCTGGCGCCATCCTTTCTCAAACGCAATCCCCACAGGATAAGCTCCATCCCTGTGGGTTTTTCTCAAAAAAAAAAATCTCCAGCAGAACAAAATTATGATGTCGGCAATAGAGAACTGGCCATCAAACTCACCCTACAGGAATGGAGACATGTCTTTGAAGGTACTGAAAACCCCATTTCAATCCTTACCGACCATAAAAACCTGTTGTATATAGAGAACGCATGCCGTCTAGGAGCCCGTCAGGCTCCGGTGGTCTCTTTTCTTTTCTAGGTTCAATTATTTGATCTTTTTCATCCCCTGATCGAAGAATCAAAAAGTGGATGCGCTCTAATGGCAATTCATGGTCGAAGACAAATCCCAGGAGGTTCCAGAGACGATTCTACCCTCCAAATATGTCATTTCGGCCAACTCTTTCAATGTCTTGAATAAGGTTCTGGCAGCACAGGCTAATCTTTCCAGAGATCTCAAGGTGTCGGAGGGTCGTTTGTATGCTGCTCCACGCTTCCAAAGGAAGATACTAGAGTGGGGTCATTCATCCAAGTCCGCCGGTCATCCTGGTATCAAGAAGACTTCCGACCTCATCAAGCGAACCTTTTGGTGGCCCAGCATGCTGAGAGCTACGGAAGAGTTTGTCAAATCCTGCCCAACTTGTGCCCAGGTCAAGACGTCTCGCAGAAAACCGACAGGTCTTTTACAGCCATTACCCATTCTGGAACGCCCATGGAGTCACCTTTCAATGGATTTTATTGGAGAACTTTCCACTTCTAGAGGGATGAACACTATCCTGGTGGTCGTGGATAGGTTTTCCCAGCAGGCCCATTTTATTCCCTCAAAGGGTTACCCAATTCTGCCACCTTGGCAGACGTCTTCGTCAAAGAGATTTTTCGCCTCCACGGGGTCCCACTGAACATTGTTTCCGACCGCGGCTCACAGTATATCTCTAAGTTCTGGCGAGCCTTCGCCCATAGTATGGACATCACCCTTCACTTTTCTTCAGGGTACCACACTCAAACAAAAGGGCAGACCGAGAGAACAAACAAAACACTGAAGCAATACCTGCGCTGCTTTGTCTCCAATAGTCAGGATAATTGAGTGGACCTCCTCCCTTGGGCAGAGTTTGCACACAACTCTTTAAAGAACATTTCCACACAGGAATCTCTGTTTTTTGTAAATTACGGCTTCCATCCAGTATGACTTCCGATTTCTTCAATCCCATCCGGGATCCCGGCAGCAGACGACCATATTAAAATCCTACCGGAATCTTGCAGGAAGATCCAAAAGGTACTGGCAAGAGGCGATTCGCAGACAAAAGGCACAAGCGGACCGTCACCGCTGAGAGGTGCCTGATTATAAGACAGGAGAATCTGAAAAAAACGGTTTATAAGGAACTCCTGGTGGAGGCCTCTCCTATCGGCCTCTCCTGCGCCATATCCATCGCCACAGGGCTCCAAGAACGTTCCTCCCTCTCTGTCTTGGCCCCTCCGATCCATTCATATGGGCTCTTCTGCCCAGCCTGGGAAGGGGAAGCAGCACTTGAGTTCAGATATCACGGCCTCTTCCTCTGCGTCTTCCTCTTCCTCGGCTCCCTCCTCCGCTTCTTGCTCCTCTTCCTCCGCTTCTTCCTCCTCTTCTGCCGCTTTGTTGTTCTCGCACTCCTCTTCATCCTCATGCACCATAGATGGTATATAGTGCACTATAGAACTGGAGCCGGAGCTGCCGCAGTCCCACGCTGATAGGCTGAACGGCTCCACTGCCGTGTGCTCCCCGACCTGCAGGAGACATAAAGTGTGTGTAACCAGGACAGTGATACTCTGTATCACAAGAGCTCCTCTGCCACTAATACCCCATCCCCAGGCCCAGTACCCTGTTATACCCCCCTCCCCAGGCCCAGTACCCTGTTATACCCCACTCCCAAGGCCCAGAACCCTGTTATACTCCCAAGGCCAATACCCCATTATACCCACCTCCCCAGACCCAGTACCCTGTTATACCCCCCTCCCCAGGCCCAGTTCCCCGTTATACCCCCTGTGGCGAGAATGGGGTTAATTAGGCCATTAATAAAGGTCTGCTCGGCTGATTAACCCAAACTCGCATTGGGAGTGAAGGGGTTAAAAGTATTTGCATTGCCCTGATGTATTTGCTCCTGTCCCAGCCTTCTTACCCCCAGTTTGCAGCCTATTTCCTGCCTGTCATAATAGAATTACATACAAAGTGTGCTATAAGGTTTTCAGGCACAAGATGGCGTTGTGAGCGCCGAAGCTGGCGCTGATTGAAGAAGTGTGGCTGTATACGGGTGGTCTGTTTGAAGCATAGGTATCCTTTTTCAAACACGCAAGTTCAATTGAATAAGTGGCTTGCGGTTAGATTTGAAGTGTTTTTTCGACAGAATGCATCCATACCTTGTTAGCTCACGTAACTTGAAAGGAGGAAAGTCTATTGCCGTGGGAATTCGGTCAATTGACGTGAGAACTAGGTGAACTTGGTATCTCACAAGAAAGCCTTTCAATTAAGTGGGCTAACTCGCGAACGGAGACTGCTTCCCCTTTATACCCCTATCCCCAGGCCCAGTACCCCCTTATACCCTCTGCCCCAGTACCCGTGATAACACCCTCCCCAGGCCCAGTACCCTGTAATACCCCCAGGTCCAGTACCCAGTTATACCCACCTCCCCAGACCCCTACCCCGAAGTAGTAGCAATTTCTAGCTACGAAACGCGTAGGATTAACATATGCTGTATTAGTAGCCTTTTTAAGGTATTTTATTTGTATATGTATCCATGCATTTGCTGCCACCTTTCCAAGATGCCGCTCGGGTGTCTGTACTGCTAGTCACGCCCCCCATGTGACGTAACGCGGAAGCGCGGGTACTGATAGGGGAATCGTCCCTGCCAGTTGCCGATCACCCTGATTGTGTTCCTGGGTGTATCGCAATCAATTTTACTCTGCCTTCTCTACACGAATGGACTAGTACAACGTTATACTGTATATGTGCTGTAGAGACTGATTCACATTGACCACACACATACAGTAATGTGTCTGCCACAGCTGAGGATTTTTACATCAGCCCAACATATGGTGACTGAATACTGATGACAACAAGGAGGTGCTTCCCCCACGAGACTCCCAACAGATTTGGATGTCCTGTGTAAGCTGTCATTACCTTGAGAGGCCCAGACGCTATCTGGAGATCGTAGAGGAATACTTACCAGAGGGACCCTAATCCATCGCCCATTCTGATGCCAGCTGTGTGGTAACTTCGTGTATTGTACACGTAAATGCGATTGATCTATAATTTTTATGTACGCAGAATACTTACCCTCTTTTTTTACACTAAAATGTTTTGATATACTTCACTATTTGCGTTTTGTGCTGTTTTTTGTCTTTTTTACCCCATACACTGGCCCGGTACCACGTGATACACCCCTCTCCTTGTTCAGTACCCCGTTATACCCAGTCCCAGTACCCAGTTATACCTCCTCTTTGTCAGCCTCCTCCTCATCTTCTTTATCCTCCCACACTATTGATGGAGTATAGTGCCCTGAGGAGCTGGAACTGGAGCTCTCAGGGTACCACGCTGACAGGCCGAACGGCTCCACCT
Source organism: Ascaphus truei (assembly GCF_040206685.1). Classification (NCBI taxonomy): domain Eukaryota; kingdom Metazoa; phylum Chordata; class Amphibia; order Anura; family Ascaphidae; genus Ascaphus; species Ascaphus truei. The sequence continues at coordinate 2,705,114 of NW_027456730.1, read as the reverse complement.
TGGTGTGCTCCCCGACCTGCAGGAGACATAACGTCTGTGTAACCAGGACAGTGATACTCTGTATCGCAAGAGCTCGTTGCCATTTATTCCCCACTCCTCAGGCCCAGTACCCATTATACCCCCCTCCCCAGGCCCAGTACCCCTTTATACCCCCAGGCCCAGAAACCTGTTATACCCCCAAGCCCTGGCCCAATACCCCGTTATACCCCCAGGCCAAGTTCCCCATTATAACCCCCAGACCCAGTAGCCCGTTATCCCCCCCTCCCCAGGCCCAGTACCCCGTTATACCCACCTCCCCAGAACCAGTACCATTTTATACCCACCTCCCCAGGCCCAGCACACCATTATACCCCCTCCCAGGACCAGTACCCTGTTATACCCCCTCCCCAGGCACAGTACCCAGTTATACTCCTTTCCCCAAACCCAGTACCCCATTATACCCCCCTCCCCAGGCCCAGTACCCCATTATACCCCCTCCCCATGCCAAGTACCCCGTTATACCGTAACATACTATTCCATAAATAGTGTCCTGTACAACAGCTAAAAGTACTATATGTGCGGCTGATTCACAGCTCAGTGATTCCCATTTACCTGTAAAGTGCCTCTTCCACCTTTCTGTTGAGGGGTATTCTCCACCCATGCCTGTGATACAGAGGATAGTAATGTGAGCACATGTATTCCTCACTCATAAGCATGTCCTGGCACTGTATGGGAGGTTTGATGGTTAAACCAATTGTCCACAGCACTCAAACAGTAACAATCTTCGCAACGCAAAGTTGCTTTGCAATGTTAGCAACTTTTCGGAGTAATAGACCCCTTCAAGGCCCGTTTCCAAGTCACACTAATGGACAGTGGTACTTCCCTTTAATTAATCCTATCTAAGGAACCTGAATGGTCCATTTGACTCTCCCTTGCAGTCACATATAGGGGCCTATGCTAGTAGCCTTCATAAAGCAACTTGCTGGTTCTATTACGCTTAGGCAGAACCGCGTTCATTTGAGGTCCGGGACCCCCTGCTTCCTGAGATACAGGCCCCGTTATAGGGTGCATGTATCTCCTATGCATTTAAATGTCTCGTGCCACATGACCGTGGGATTTAAATGCATAGGAGATACTGGCATCCCATAACGGGGCCTGTATCTCAGGCAGCATGTCAACGCGGACCTCAAGTCAACGCGGTTCTGCTCCGGAGACCTCCTGCTCATGCACACTAGTATTACATTTTTCATTAAAACAGCTTCATTTCCTTAGTGGCTGGTTGCAAAGGAAATGAAGGGATTCAACCTCAATAGCCTGTTTATTTGGGGCAGAGGGGGTGGATGAAGGGGGTAGTAGTCCCAGGGAGGGTAAATAGGCCTACCTGGAAGGTTGCGGGAGGAGTTAACCTGCGGAACCACTATGGTAATGAAGGAGTTAACCAGTGCTGGACATCCATCCTTTGGGCAACTACCCCCTTCATCTAATCCCTCTACCCACAATAAACAAAAACACACAACAACCCTACTACCCACCTCCTCTACCCCCAACAACCCCCCCCCCCCCCACAGCCCCCAACACATACAGCACAGTAATGGGCAAAATTACTATTATCGAGATATGGATAATAGTGCATTTGCCCATTCTAAAACCAAAAATTAGCGTCATGACGTCACGTAGCATCCGGTTGCCATGGCAACACAGTGTCATTTGATGCCGCACAGCCATGTTCACTGCAATTGGAGGGGGAATTGCAGAATAATAACGGACAATGCCTGAGTTGCCGCCACCACACCGCCACCTGCGATTGACAACGGCAACCCGTAGCCCGGAGGTAAGGGCCCAAAACCCGGAGTCTCCAGGTCAAACCCGGAGAGATGGCAACTCTGGCTATTATCCATATCTGGATAATAGTTATTTTGCCTATTACTGTCTGTATGTGTTGGGGGGCGGGGGGTTGTTGGGGGTAGAGGAGGTGGGTAGTAGGGGTGTTGTGTTTATTTTTCTTTATTGTGGGTAGAGGGATTGGGTGAAGGGGGTAGTAGCCCCAAGGATGGATGTTTAGGTCTACCGGGTGGTATCAGGAGGGGTTAACCCTTCATTACCTTAGCGATATTAACCGCTAAGGTAATGAAGGGGCTGACTCCACCTACAACCTCCCGCAAGGCCAAAACACCCACCAAGGGCCAAGCACCACCTTCACCCACCCCCGCTACCCACAATAAACCTGGCACTGGTAGTTAACCCCTTCATTGCCTTAGCGGTTAGCCGCTAAGGTAATGAAGTTGCCTGTACAGTAAATGCATTTTTCATTAATCTGATTCATGCCGGGGGCCTCCTACGGTGCTGATATTACTGTGTATTAGCTCCCGAGACCCTCGGCATCAATCCGATGAGGAAAAATTCCCCCTCTCTCACCGCCGCCTCAGAAACTTCTTGGCAGCTTCACGACAACTTTTTTTGGCGAGAAGATTTTGGGAGTAAATCGCCATTCTAGAGCCTCGATGTGCCTCGGGCTACTAGAATTGCACCAGTTTGAAAACTGGCGATAAGTGGCTTATCGCCGCTCACTTGGCGATATGTTTTTGACGGCTGAAAAAATTGGCGATTAAACCAACTTATCGACACTTACTGAATTGCTGTAGGCATTTTTGGCCGATAACAGCTAAAAAGCCTCGATAAATGGGTTATGAAACCTACTAGCATAGGCCCCATAATCTCCTATAGTCAGTAGCAGCACACCTCCCGGAGGTCACATGGGAACGGGCCTTGAAGGAGTCTATTACTCCGAAGCGTTGCCCCCCTATTATAATCACTGATTGCTGTTTGTGTTTCCATAGTTGTATAGTGTTTTCTCCCTGTGTTAGTCCTGTACTCCTCATTATGTTTCTGTACCATTTATTGGTGATTTGCTGTATAATACATCTTTTCTTTGCATCTTTCTCTTCATGTTCTGGCATTTAGGTGGTGGATGTGCACTGCATTTCTGTTGGTATATCTTATGGCTTTCAGCTAACTTATAGCAGGGGTGTGCAAACTGGGGGGCGCTAGATATTCCTGATGGGCGGTTGCAGAGGCCTCACGCTCTCCCCCAAGGCATTTAAATGAAATGTCCGGGAATCGCGGAGGCCAAGGTAACTCACTTACCGGGATTCAGATGCATGGTGTGACGAGTTGCTATGGCAACGTCACATCACATGACCCATCACCATGGCAACACGGCGTCACATACCGCTGCGGGGTCACGACGGGATGTCACATGACCTGGCGGCGTCATTTGACACTAGAAAACGAGATAAGGTGGGGGGGCACACCTGGGGGACCTAGCAGGGGGGGCACAGCTCCAATAGTTTTCACACCCCTTCCTTATAGTATACTGCAATTTATTTTAGTGTTCCTTTACCCCGCCTCATCAGTATGCTCCTGTATGCTCTGGGTAATCACACTTGCAGCAGTTAGGCTCATTATAGCTAGTTCTTCTGTGTATAACTTACACTTATAACAATGCTGTGAGTGGTGTACTATAGATTGTGTACTGATAGCTATCGGTGTGCATTTTGGGCACTTGATAATGCATTAAGGTTGTTAGTACAGATTGTATACTGGGTGTGTTGTACTTTGCACCTGTTATCATTGTACAGCTTTATTCTATATGTGTTGTTTATTAAACTCTTTTCATTTAGAAAAATAGTATTTCTTTATTTCGGGGGTCTTATGATGTGATAATATATTATTATGCTATATTAGATCTTGCTTTAGTACTTATATGCATTTTAATCTATTTGTTAAATTGTATGTTATTATTTGTATCTGCCTATTTGGTCACTTTCTCTAGTACTATTTGTCTATCTGGCCCGTATGTGTTTTGTAACATATGGGGGTTAATTTGATCATGGTATTGACCATGTGTATCTGATTAGCAATTAGTAGTCTTCTATGTTCTGATTGGTTCATCTAACTATAAATACTATGTTCCTCACCTGTACTGTACTCCTGATGAAGTCTCTTTTGAGACGAAACGCGTAGAGAGTGTTTGGTGGAGGTGTATTGTTCCTTTTTTAATAATCATTCACTCACAAGCCAGCTATAGCATTTGTAGTTTCTTTGGAAACATTTATCTCAGCCGTCCACTGAATACACGGATGTGAACTTGTTCCGGCTAATCCACCGACGTCACTGAGTTCTCGCGATACCTGGAGCTGAGAACTCACTGTGTGACGCCGGATTGAGAGGAAGGTGGCGTCCCTCGTGTTCTCCGGGCTGCGGAGGCGTTCACAGAGGCTGCTGCAGTGAATCTACACCGGACACTGAAGTCACCTGGTACCGGGTTCCTGTGTCGGGCTGGCTGAGTTATACTCAAAATTGCTTTCTATTGAGCTATGTTTGTGAGTGTGCATTTTAAATCCTTTACTCCATAAATATTGTTATACCTTTTTATGCTATGAGTGCGCCTGTTTTTTCTGTGTTTCTATAGATATCTTCAAGGAAGTGGTGTTCCCTTCATTCGGGCTGCAGATACTCTTTTGGATAGCAATTGGAGCAATTTTTAAGATTTGTATACATTTTTTATATATATATTTTTCTGGACTTTACATCTGATCATTTTATTTTTTATATATTTTTTTGTATTGTGCATGTATACTATCTTTCCCCATTTTTGTACAGTATAGGTTTTTTTCCTCATGTTGGTGTGGCTATTCATATAATGGTTTAGGTTGGCGCCGTTTTTCTTTCTGTTGTGCTATATATATATATATATATATATATATATATATATATATATATATATATATATATATAACCATCCAGCAGGGCAGCGGAACAGCAAAGAGAGGCAGCACTCAGAGGTAAGTGTACAAAGAATTGTATTGTAACAGACACAAAAATCCAATTTTTCGATCCCACAGAGGATTATCTTCCTGGGGTGCGCCTGTCCCTGCTGTTCCACTGTCCTGCTGGATGGTAACGTACTCTTTACATTATTTATGGGACTAGCACCAGGCTTATTTGGATTACAATGTTGGAGTGCTTGATGTTTTCCTTACCCATATATATATATATATATATATATACTAGCTGATATACCAGGCGTTGCCCGGGATGTAAATCCGTAATAGGTAGTATTATTTATAAATGGTGGAACAATAGGTTGAGTATTTGTTGGAAAGGTTGGATAATAATGTTGCAAATAAAGATGAAAGAAAATGTAATACGATGTTGCATAAAAATGGTTTATTGTAAACACACCACAGTACAATGTATATTTTGGTGACATAAGTGATGTAAAAATGTGAGGCGTGTGTCCTGCTAGGGTGTGAGCGTGTGTGGGTGTGTGGCGAGTGCGGGTGACAGCTGGTCAGTGATGTTGTAGCGTAGGAGGCGGCAGGTGTGTGTCGAGTGTGTGGGGTGGGTGAGAGGCGGCGGGTGTGTGTCGAGTGTGGCGGGTGTCTGTTGAGTGTGTGCGGCGGCTGTGTGGCGCAGGGGTGTGAGCGGTGGGCGGGTGAAAGGCAGAAGGGCGGGTGGGCGAAAGGCAGAGGCGGGAGGGCGGCCGAAAGGCGTTGAAGGAGGGGAGGCGGATGGGTGGTGAGGGGGGTGGTGGGGGGAGGTGAAGGGGGGGGTGGTGAAGGGAAGTGAAGGGGGGGTGAAGGGGGCGGAGGGGGGGTGAAGGGAGGGCAGAGGGGAAGTGAAGGGGTGCGGAGGGCGGAGGGGAGGCGAAGGGGGGGCCCAAGGGGGGCAGAGGGGGTAGGTGGGAAGGGGGGAGGTGGGGGGCTGGGGGGGAGGTGGGAAGGGGGAGGTGAGGGGAGTGAAGGGGAGGTGAGGGGAGGTGAAGGGGGGGTGAGGGGAGGTGAAGGGGGGGTGGAGGGGAGGTGAAGGGGTGTTGAGGAGAGGTGAAGGGGGGGAGGCGAAGGGGGGGTGAAAGGGGGGTGGAGGGGAGGTGAAGGGGGGATGAGGGGTGTTGAGGGGGGGTGAGGGGTGTTGAGGGGGGTGAGGGGAGGTGAAGGGGGGGTGACGGGAGGTGAAGTGGAGGGGAGGTGGAGGGGGGGAGGTGAAGGGGGGAGTGCGGGAGGTGAAGGGAGGGGGGGTGATGGGAGGTGAAGGGAGGGGGGGTGATGGGAGGTGAAGGGGGGTGACAGGAGGTGAAGGGGGGCTGATGGGAGGTGAAGGGGGGGTGACGGGAGGTGAAGGGGGGGTAATGGGAGGTGAAGGGGGGGTGACGGGAGGTGAAAGGGGGGGTGACAGGAGGTGAAGGGGGGGTGACGGGAGGTGAAGGGGGGGTGACGAGAGGTGATGGGAGGGGGGGGTGACGGGAGGTGATGGGAGGGGAGGTGACGGGAGGTGAAGGGAGGGGGGGTGACGGGAGGTGAAGGGAGGGGGGTGACGGGAGGTGAAGGGAGGGGGGGGTGACGGGAGGTGAAGGGAGGGGGGGGTGACGGGAGGTGAAGGGAGGGGGGTGACGGGAGGTGAAGGGGGGGGTGACGGGAATTGAAAGGAGGGGGTGTGACGGGAAGTGAAGGGGGGGGTGACGGGAAGTGAAGGGGGGGGTGATGGGAAGTGAAGGGAGGGGGGGTGATGGGAGGTGAAGGGGGAGTGATGGGAGGTGAAGGGGGGGTGACGGGAGGTGAAGGGGGAGGGGAAGTGGAGGGGAGGGGGAGGGGTGGAGGAAGGGAAGTGGGGGGGAGGAAGGGAAGTGGGGGGAGGTGAAGGGGGGGTTGGAAGGAAAGTGGGGGGGAGGAAGGGAAGTGGGGGGGTGCGGGAGGTGAGGGGGGGAGGTAAGTGACAATGTATCATGTGGCCGCTTGCTCCCCCTTCCCCTAGTGTCTGCCGGTCGTCTGTCCTCCCCCCTGAAACGTCCCACCTGTTGTGGGCTGCTCCCTCACCCGTCCGGCCGCTCCCTCACTCACCCGTCTGGCCGCTCCCTCACTCACCCGTCCGGCCGCTCCCTCACTCACCCGTCCGGCCGCTCCCTCACTCACCTGTCCGGCCGCTCCCTCACACACACTCACCCGTGCGGCCGCTCCCACGTGGATCTGAGGCGGGAGGCAGCGTGTTGTGGCTGCTCCCCCGCTGTGTCCCAGGCGCTCACTCTGCTCCCCCACTGACTGTAGCGGCTGGGGGTGTGTGTGTGTCTCTGTGAGTGTGTGTGTTTGTGTGTCTCTGTGAGTGTGTGTGCGTCTCTGAGTGTGTGCGTGTGTGTGAGTGAGTGTGTGTGTCTGTGTGTGTCTCTGTGAGTGTGTGTGTGTGTCTCTGTGAGTGTGTGTGTGAGTGTGTGACCTTTGGCTCGTCACTCCGCCTCAGGCCAATGAGAGGTGTGCGGGGGCGGGCGGGCCAAGTGAGCCATCTCATTGGCCTGAGGCAGAGTGACAGGCCAAAGGTCCAATGTGATTGCCGCTAGGGACAGGACAACCAGACACGCATACTACCCTTTGAGAAATATATAGATAGATATATATATATATTTCCATTTGCTATATGCTTTGCTGTGGAGGGTTTTTGTCACTTTTTTTTACCCACCATAACTTAACTAAGTATATATATGTAGCCGGGGTCCCCTTCTCGCCCTTGTTGTAGGGGGAGGGTGCGCTGCAGTAGAGAGTACTCCGATACGGAGGCTCCGCGTCATGCAAGATGCCATGTTTTGGTTGGCACCCGTATAGACCTAACCTAGACAGAGGTTGCGTCTGCGCAGGAGTGCGTGCCATAAGCCCGCGAAGGAGGAGAGTGCTAATTGGAGGAAGGTAGCGAAACACCGGCCCCAGCAGCCCCCGCGGGTCCCCGTGATAGAGCTGAGCCAATGGGCTGGGAGTTGGAAAGGAAAAGGAGGGGGGTTGCGCGCACGTTGTGTCAGATCTGGCTGGAGAGGAGACGGAGCTTCGGTATAGGGGAAGAGAACCGCCCCCTACGTAGGCCGCATGCCCCAGGCACAGTTAGGCCCTGAGTCCCAGTACAGACAAGCGGAGCTAGGGACTTGCCATAGTGAGGTTCCGGAGTCCCGTAGAGCCGCACGATTGATAGCAGGACTGTTCTATTTGGTGGGAGGTCTGGGCTCAGACCCCGCTAGTAAGCAACCACGTGTCCGGGTGGGATCGCCCCGGACCTCCACGTGGGTAGGAGGACGACTTCTACACTTCGCGGATCCTTTGCGATGATTGTAGCAGTACTGGGTACCGGAGTACCCGGCAGGTAATTCTACAAGTGCACCAACGGTACCCTCATTTCATTCGAGACAGAGTGGCTGTGCAGTCACACTCACACTTATAGAGATCTGACTCACTTGAGGGTGGGAGGACTTATCCCAAGGGGATTGGACACGGGGTGGGATCACCCGGTGGAGGGACACGGGAGGGTTGGCGTTCGCCGTGACGCTGCTTAGAGTATCTCCTCTAGGGAGGACCGCTGATATATGTGTATGTATACGATATTGCATGAAAGTAAAGTCAATTGGTTTAGGTATCCTACTGTGTGGTTGTGTTTAAAGTATATACGTCCTGCGAAGACCCACTTCCCCTTTGGCGGAAGCTGTCGCAGGTGGAAGCGCTGCACCCAGTATAATTGTTGTGCGAGTACCCCAGGCTCTCCGTGGCAGAGACTTAGGCCCTGTGAGCCTACAGGTGATACAGCATATGTTAGTGGCCTGCGTTCTATAGGAAGCAGGGCTACATATATATATATTTTAAATATATTTATATACACACATACAGAAGCACGCGGATGCACATAGATGCACAGATACGCACACAATCAAATACACACAGACACACACACAGACATACAGTCATGCACACAGATACACATACACACATACTGTACAGAAATATGTAGCCCCCTGTAAACAGTACAGGCTATACCTATCTTCCTTCTACTGTGATAAGCCCTGTTAAGATCAGGCGCCAGTAATCATCATGGGTTTTCCCCCTTCATAGCCCTAACCTGAGTGGTAGACGCAGGCCTGGACTCTGTTGCAGGCGTGAGCAAGAGGGGAGGTTCTGCTGACACCATGAGGGGAGGGGCTAGCTCTATATTTAGCAGCCAACTCTGTTGAGTGGCGGTGCTTTTTGTCTTGTCCTTCTCTTTTGATGGATCTTCGAAAGAGAGAGTAGCTTAGGAAGAGTTCGAGTGAACAGTGATATCGAGAGTCTAGAGTTGCTGGTTATTATGCCATGAGCCACGAATCCTGCGGAACGGTCCGAGGAGTATCAGGAGGGTGCGGGCTCCCCGGCGCAGAGTGCCGGAAGAGAGCGAGAGGAACCGAACCGATCAGCGTCTATAAGTAGAGCTGATAGAATTATATACTGGTGGATCAATGCCCTCACCCCACTGCCAGGGGTGATGGGGGGAGAATTCAAGACCCACCTCGAGGCTAACCTCGGGGGTGGGCCACGGGGTATTGACGCCCTAGCTCAGACCATCCTGTCGGAAGAGTGACTTGGAGGGAAGGAGAGGAGGAAGCATTTGGGCGGAGGTGAGCTGTGTATACCCTGTCCTGGTGATTGTGTTGCGGCTGCTGGAAGCCTTATCGTTGGGATACTGTTGCTCTGACGAATAAAGAGACTATTCTTGACCCGTAAAGACTGTGTGTGATTTGGAGAGTATAACCCTGGGACCCGAGGGGTTCTTCTATACCGGTCCTGTCCCATTACCCTGGGAGTATAGAAGATGGAGGCATGCACCACTAAGAGATCATGGAGGCTATCACCCCAGAAGCCCGGTCCTGGCTCCCCCACAACACCGCGGGAAGCTCAGGCCCTCCTGTTCCAAACAGGTACGCACCACACCACATGTAATCAGCCCCCCATGTACCCTAGACACCACCGTAGAGTCTGGGGAGGGGGGAAGCAGGGTTACATTTGGAGGCGCTGCTGAGATGATATCTATCAGAACAGGACCGGCTTATAGTGAGGCGGAACAGGCAGACTAAGATGCACTCTCCCGGCAGGTGTTTTAAGCAGGTGGCGTGAGGCAACTGGGGGTGTCATAGCGGTAACCAATCTGGGGACCATGGCCCAGGGCCCGCGTTATGGAGGGGTGGATAGTTAGAGCTGATCAAGTCCCTTGAGGCGGTTAGCGTGAGGCAACTGGGGGGGTCAGCCTGTTAACCAGTCCGGGGACCATGGCCCAGGTACCTGCAATGAGTGGCCAAAAGCAGGAGATGCCCGTACCTAGAAAAGAGGTATCATAGCTATCACCCGCACCACAGAGCACTTGCACGTAGACATCGAGAGTACAGTGCATAGGAGGAGAGGAATTCCGTTGAGCCTGGGGTACCAGCCACCTCAATTTAGTGGGTCACAGACAGTATGAAGATGCAGAGTTCACATTTGGAGGGAAAACATGGTCTAGGTACAAGATACCCATTAGACATGGAGAGTAGGGCACAAGCACATTTGGAGGGAGTATCCAAGATGGCGGCCATCCCTACATGCGCTCCGCGGAGCAGGAGAGGTGAGCTAAAATGGCGGTTCCCGCCAAGCCTAGAGCAAGCACGTGAGATTTGCAAAAGGACTGTGAGACAGTTGTGGCGGGAAATGCGCAAGCGTCTGGCGCCAAACCCAGATTCCTTGCAGGAGGAACGGAGCGGCGCAAAAGCCGAAAGGCCACGTCATGCTGACAAGGACAAGACCCCGCCTCTGGATTCCACCAGAGGGAGGGGGCCCACAAAGAGCCAATCAAGACGGTCCTCCCCCGCGAAGGGACGGACCGGAAACCTGAGCGAGGAGCATCACTTTTGTCTGGCATTCGAGGAGCAAGGAGCTAGAAAACGAAGTTGTCTTCACTTTGAACGAACCATGTCAGAGATAAGTACCTCCATTCACCAAGTACCTGGAGGCCTACTGGTCGTGGCAGTAGCGGAACACGAATACGTTCGGTGTTTGTGTGTGCACTGCGGACTGCCCGGCACGGTACCGAGTACCAAGGCCCGATGTACTAAATGTGGTACGTTTTCCTTGTGGCCAAGGGATTTGTTCGGCACGCCGCGGGGTGCCTCTCCAGGAACTTTGACGGAGGTGGCGGACGACAAAGAAAAGACTGCCCTGGGTCCCCGTTATACCATATCGGGAGGAACCAAGACTCAGCTAGTTATTGAACTAAGCAAGCTGGCCACCCAGACAAGTGCGACCGCAGTGGAGGTACACAAGCGAGGACATTCTGTACATATATCCACGGGTTGTATCGTTGAAGAACCAGGTGACTCCCCAGTGGAGGAACCGATCGTGATTTCTTCGGAGGAAGAGGAGATGGGTGTAACATCGGTGGCGATGCACCTACCGGTGAACCACCCCAAAGGCATCAAAAGAGAACAGACAAGTCCGGGGACCATCCGACGGCGAACGCTGGTGCGGCCGGAGGCCCGTACGAGTTCCACCGCCATGGTGACTCCCAGTGCAATGGAGACGGAGACCGAGACGATCCTAGCGGAGCCCGATGTCATCAAAAAGCAGCAGAGTGGTAAGGAGACCCCACCACCCCCTTAGTCCCGCCAGGCACAGACCGCACTCACGGTGAACGAGAAAGAGAGGCTTGAGGCCTATTTGTTCGATCATGTTCCGGATGTTCCACCGCCGCCCCCGGGGTTCCTCGACGCACGGCCGGTGCGTGACCCCGGGGCGGATGGGGACTCTGCCGGCGATTCGGATAACCTCAGTTCCGGTTCCACTGGGCGGAAGACCAGTCTTGGGGGGATATTCTCCCCTCAATACATAGCCTCTGTCGTGGCCAGGGCTAATCTACAGAATCGAGGCCCCTCCCGAGAAGCCTAAAGCATGAGGGGGAGTGCCGCTAAGAAAAAGTTCATTGGGCGGGGTGTTACCCGTTTGCTGGACAATGTTCTGGACGTTTCTCCAACCCCGGCCCTTAGCCCCCCTGCCCCGGCCACTGCCCCTGCCCCGTCATGAGTGGTGCCACCGGGACCTACCAGGGATAAATTATGTAAAAACCCCAAATACTCCAAGGACTTGCGGGATTGGGAGTTGAATGAAGAAGGGTCTGAGGGGGAAATACCGTATTCAAGTGTTATACCTGTACCTAACCCTGTGCCGTTCTCTCCTGCAGCTAAAGGGAGGGACTGAGATTCTCACACCCCAGTAGAGACTGGGTCTACTAGTACAGTGGTGTCCAAAATGAACCCCACTAGGTATTATAATGCCAAGGGAAGGAGAGATTGCTCGCGATCTACTGATGTGGGTACGTCCGGTGTATCATAACAGGTAGAGTCTGATGTAGAACGCACTAGTCAGGCCGCAGAGTACGAGCACCGTGATAAATGGTGGGCGCCTTTGTTCACCGGATACCATGAGGGGATGGACCGTAAGCGGTTCTTGTTAATTAAGAACGATGTAGTAGACCATTGGTGGGCGGCTGGTTCTTTCACTCCGCAGGAGATGGGGGATGAGTTAGATCACCGGTTGAGGGAGATAGAACAGAAACGTATTGTACCTCAAGGCCCCAGTATATTGTATGACGAAGTAGCACCCGAGGAACCATTGTTTTGGGTAGTGCCAAGCAGGGCAGGGCACCGCACACTTACCAAGCTAAGTCGAGCTGACCGGGCCATAGTCGCTAGATACCGGCAGTCGCACGGTTATGAATATCCCTACGTGCCGGAGCCCATCATGAGAGAGGTTGAAGACCCCCCAGTACCCGACTAGCACCCTCTCTATCCACCTTTAAGACCCACCTTAAGACACACTTGCTTAAAGAAGCATACGAATAGCACTGTGAACATTCTGAACACATGACACATAAAGCTTGGCCCCCTGCAGACGCACTTACCAGAACTCCCTCCTACTGTCTCTGTACGTTCTCCCTACCTACCAATTAGATTGTAAGCTCCTCTGGGCAGGGACTCCTCTTCCTTAATGTTATGTTTGTCTAAAGCACTTATTCCCATGATCTGTTATTTATATTATCTGTTATTTATTCGATTACCATATGTATTACTACTGTGAAGCGCTATGTACATTAATGGCACTATATAAATAAAGACATACAATACAATACAATAATCGAAACAGTTGGCTTAGGGAGGCCGTTCCACGATCAGGTCCGGAAGTTCCTCTGGATCCACGTGCGCCGTCCGGGCCTGGCACGGCCTCTCCTCCACGGGTGATGGCAGCGGAGCCTGGCAAGGACAAGGGCTATCCTTACCACTCCGCAGGTTGGGCGTGGATCGCCCCTGGCCACTGGACCCGCCGGTCCCGATAACAGCTGGGCTCCGCCTCTCCGGTTTCGGCTCCACCGGGAACACCCGACTCCGCCCACTGTCGCTGCCGGTAAGTGGCCGTTTGGTTCCGTTTCCCCCACCGGGCACTGCCACCGGCCAGACCAGGGTACTCACTGGCTCTTTGGGTCCCTCGTCCGAGGGATCCGCACTTAGCGTACTCGGGGTCACCGAGCACGGCGACCGCCTTCTCTTCTCACGGTCGGTTGACAACCCGACCACGTCACACTCCTCCGGGTCTATATTTTTAGTCCATAGCGCACCGGGGGACTCGCGGGACAACATACACTGGCGACACACTTTATTCGTGCTCGGCTAGTCCCACGAATTCGGGTATACCCGGGTGTATTGAGGTTTGTGACTGTTTTCTGCCCGAGTGCATTGCGTTATTTTCCAGGCAGGGATTGAAGCATTTTATTCCCGCTGGCTGCAATACTGCACAGTATATATATATACTGCATTACAATTCATGAATTTATGCCATCTGGTAGACACGCGAAGCATTGCAGCCTATTAAATCCTAATCATTATCATTTAACAGATCAGCCGCCCGTCAGCCAGGCATGAACCATGGCTGGGAAGGCAAATGCAACGGGGCTTATCAGAGGTGAAGAGCGGCGCATTCCAGGTATCTGCCAGGTACATACTGGGTATTTGCTCGAATAAAGTGTGTCGGTGCAGTAGCAGTATTCCCCCCAGGATCGTTGTTCTGTATGGGCACGAAGGTGGGCATTGGCCACAGATACCGTGTGCCACACTGGGAACAGCGTGCGGCCGTGCTCATGGTGCCGCCGGGCAGTCGGCACTGTAGGCAGAGGCCTACGACTGTCTCCGCGCCCTCCATGCGTATCACTAGTACCCCGCTGGGTACCGCGTAGGGTTGGGTTGAAACCATCCGGTTGGCATCCGGGGAGCAGGCCATATTTTTGGTAGGAGCTACTCGCAATACTGGTCTGTCCTGAGAGCTGGTTCCGCACGAGTGACCAACAGGGGTTGAGTGGTAAGCCACTCCTTGGTTTAGCTCCTCCCTCCTCTGACACAGTTGGAATCCGCCCCCATTAGTAGCAATTATGGGCGGGTCCCACAAGGGAATAGGATGTCCTTTAATTAAGGCCGCGCCTTTCTCAGTCCTAGAGGGCGTGACCACAGTTTCTGCGCGTTTTTCCCCAACAGGGTGGGACTCTGCTTTTGCCGCCAACTCCAACCGCTTCCTTGCAGCTGCCTTGCGTGCAAAGTATCCTTCTTTTTTGCACCCAATTTCCGCGGCCAGAACTTCTTTTGGTAGTGGTACCGGCAGCGGGCCAGCTCCTGGGCCCACAGGGCATAACTGGAAACCACTCCCCCTGGTAGATATTAGGGGAGGGTCCCACAGGCTAAGTGGTTGACTCAGCACTGTGGCTGAGCGAGTCCCTGTCCGTGAAGGCGCGGCCGTAGCTTTCGCGCCATACTCCCCATGCGGGCAGGGCTCTCCAGTTGGCGTCACTTCGGGCCAATTCTTAGTAATCTGTGCATCCGCAGCATAGTCTGCCATCGGCCCACGCGGTCTCCCAGAGAAGCGGGAGCCGCCATTTTGCAAGTCCTTTCCAACCACAATTTCAATGTCCTCTACACAGTCCTCCAGGGCAGCCCCCCGTTGTCCTAGGCAGGACCAGAACGGTGTGGCCACAGCTTTCGCTCCACTCCAGAGCAGACTTGAAAAAGACAGTTCAGCAACAGCTTGCTCTTCAGTGGGGCGCACGCCACGTGTGCTTTCCCCATTAACCTCCGGTCGCCATTTTGGACTATCCGCACCGCGCAGATCCTCCATTCTTGCGGTCGCCATTCTCTCGTAACAGTTATCGTACATGGGGGCTCCTCTCTGCGGGGCAGCCACCACACCGGTACAATAAAGATGTCTCTGATGCACCACCACATGTGTACCTAATGTAGGCTGGACTCATGTATGCACTACCTCAGGCTAGGTTCACTCTCTCAGTGTCTGCTGTATCTCCTTCCTCCCAGTCTGTGCTCCCTACGGTAAGAGGTCTGGAATGGGCTAGAGTACTCTGGGGCTTCCATGCAGTACTTGGGGCGTCTACCTGTCTTGGTTAGCCTAGCGCAGACCCTCTCCAGGATTCATGACCACGTTAACAGGCTATCCCTTCTGGCATCCTACCAACTAGCACTACCTCAAGGTGACTAGGACAGCTATAGCCCGGCTCCAAACCCCCAACTCCTTTCAGGCCCCTAGGTCGTCCCTACGAACTGACAATACCCCGTCAGTCCCCTGACCACCCCTAGGTCCGTCCCAACGCAGCACAAAGTGGCAGCAGACACTCTCCCTGTTTCCAAGTGACCTAAAGCCTGTCCCGTTGACAGGTCTGATCTCAGCAGCTCGCCTCCAAATGTAACGGTTTTTCTGCATGATGGTGTGTGGGGATTGCCAACTCAGACAGGCAGCTGAGGTAGTGTGCTTGAGTCCTACCTAGATCCAGTGCAGCGCCTCCACCTCATCAGGATCCCAGCGTCCGCTTGAGGATGAGTCTGATGAGGAACTCCTCTGTGGTGCTCCTCTCGGTGCAATAATTCCACACATGCACACGAGAGTGTTGTTAATCAGAACCATTCTTTATTGTACGGTGGGCCAGCTGCCCTCCACAATGGGGTGTATTCAGCCCTCCATTGTTCTCCGTACTTCCCTTGGAAAGGTGTATTCTCCTATTGTAGGGATTCCCTATCCCCGCAGGGATATCTGTTCTGTGCCAGGTCCCTGGTCACAGTCTCCTTCTCTCATTACTCAGCAACCACTTCAGAACTATAACTCAGACTAGAACTAGGACTAGAACTAGGACTAGAACTAACTTTTGACTCAGTGCTGTGCCTTATGTATCCTCTGGGGGCTGACACAACTCTGACATCACCAAACAGGGAGTCAGAGCCTGTGACCACTCCCATCCATACATAGGGCACCTCACCAGGGTGTGAGGGCAAACCTCCATAATTACTGCTGGCATGCCCATAACTTACCAGGCCTTACTGCCAGCAGGAGAGATGACTGCAACCATTTACAGCATGGTTACATATATATATATATATATATATATATATATATATATATATATATATATATATATATAACGGTTTTTGTGAACCGGCCTGACCCACCCAATCTCACATTGGCCCCTGTGGTCTAACCAGTCCCCATTACAGTGTAGTAGTGTCTGGTGGTGCACCTGTTGGCAACAGGACTCCTGAGTCTCCCGCATGATGGTGTATGGGGAGGACCCGTCCAGACAGGCAGCTGAGGTAGTGTGCTTGAGTCCTACCTAGGTCCAGTGCAGCGCCTCCACCTCATCAGGGTCCCTTCGGTCACTTGGGGATGGTCCTGGCGAGGAACTCCTCTGTGGTGCTCCTCTCTGTACAATCACTCCACACATGTACACGAGAGGGTTTGTAATTAAGAGCATCTTTATTGGACTGTGGGCCATGCTGCCCTCCACAATGGGGTGTATTAGCCCTTCATGGTCACAGCACTTCCCTTTACAAGGTGTAGTTCTCCTTAAATAGGGATTCCCTATCCCAGCCGGGATGTCTTTACTCTGTGCCAGGTCCCTGGACACAGTCTTCTTATTCAGCTACTATAACATAACTCTTACTCCTCTCAGAACTCTGGCAGAACTAACTCTTAGACACAGTGCTGTGCCTTATGTACACTCTGGGGGCTGACACAGCTCTGACATCACTAACCATGGAGTCAGAGCCTGTGACCACTCCCATCCATACATAGGGCACCTCACCAGGGTGTGAGGGCAAACCTCCATAATTACTGCTGGCATGCCCACAACTTACCAGGCCTTACTGTCAGCAGGAGAGATGACTGTAGCCATTTTACATGACCGCTACATTCTCCCCCTGGTGAATCCCATCGTCCTCGCTGGGACCTAAATTTGCATACCTTCCTCCAGGAAGCACTGTAACACAAAACATAATTGTTAACATCACACAGATTGTACAATATAACAGAAAAATGACCACAGTGACATCTCGCCAAGCCCGCCCCGACCAGCAGCCACGAGCCCGCGTAATGCCTCAGTACCCCCTAATAGTAGTGACTTGGGTCAGGTTTTCTAACCTCTCTACCACCCATGTCCAGGACCGTGACATGATAATGCCTAGGCAGTCCCCTCTCGGGCCTATAGGTCACCCTGTGCTTATGTATATTCCTCCCTATACTCCACACTCGCATCAGGTGATCTATTCTGTCCTCTGCCCTCCTTCCGGTAACTTCACTCCCCTTACTGACCAGGTACATCTCGATGGTTTCCCTAAGCCACCTTTCTCTGTTTTCTTCTATCTCCTCCATGAGGGGTTCAGGGACATAAGGGTACTCCAACCCGTGGGAAGACTTATATCGAGCCATTATTGCCCGTTCCGCTCTACTGATCCTAGTCAGATCAGCCCTACCTGCCCTCCCAGGTAGCACCCATGACAGGGGTTCGTCAGGATCCACAGGGTCTGATAGTGTGTCAGGGCCCATGGGCTCTATCTCCCTGTGCTCAATCTTAATCCACCGGTCCTGCAATTCCCTATCTCTTTGCTCAGGGGTGAATTCTCCTTCGGCCCACCAAAAATCTACTACCTCCTCCCTACGGATGAGAAACCGCGTACGGTCCATCCAGGCTACATAGCCTTCAAAGAGTGGGGCCCACCAACGGTGTTCTTTGAAGCGGTGTGAATCCCCTGAGTCACTCTCGTCCGCATCCCCCCACGAAAATACCCCCGACGTCCGTGCCGACCGTGGTACGGACCACCGTGATGATCTCAGGGCCTTGTCCTCTTTTTTGTTGGTCGCAGGAGGCAACCACCGGCCTACCGCGGCCTTACCTAATTCTCCCCCACCCCGAGAAATGCCCTTTGTAGCACAACTGCGCTGTCTTTCCCCAGTTCGTCTCTCCTCCCCCCCCTAAGGTATGTCCACAAGTTCTAGGCAAGGCGGGGACCCCGTGGAACAGGTGATGGGGACAGGGAGTTTACCTAGGGCGTGGGGTTGGGCGTAAGGGCAAGAGAGGAGGCGCCACGGGGCTACGACCCGTTCCCGGCTGTCCATGGATTGATCCAGGGAGGATAGCTCACCCTCCTCAGTCTGCGGTTCGCCCATCCAGCTCTTGGGCCCTCGAGGTGATCGGGGACCTTCACCCGATCGCCGAAGCGTCGCTGCATCCTTCCCGTCTGTTCCGCCGTCGCCACCGGAAGTGATGTCCTCTCCGGAACCGGAAACGCCGCCATCTTGAGTTGGACCCCCATGCAGGATCTCTTCCTCGATGACGACATCCGGAAGCTCCGCCGTCGTCTCCACCGGAAGTGGTATCTTCTCCGCACGTGCGTCTTGGGCCTGGCACGGCCTTGTTTCCGCTACACCGTCTACCGGAGCAAGGTAAGTAAGTGGCCTTCTCTTACCATTCTGCAGGGGTGTAGGCGTCTCTCGCCCGTCGCCGCCATATCCTGGGGCGGAGGGACTCCGTCTCTCGGCTCGCCGATCTGCGGGGGACGCCCTGCTTTCCAGGCTGCTACTCCCGCCACGGGGTGTCGTCCTCCCCGGTTCTGTCCTGGGTCTTGATTTCACCTCCGCTAGCTCGCGGAGATCCTCATCCGAGTAGTCTCCCTTCCCCGACTTAGGGGTCACCGATCGGGGCGATAGTCTCTTTTCAGTGCGGTCGGGGGGTGACCCGACCGTCTCAGTTGCTGCTGACCCAGCCGATTTAATCGACCCCAGTCCCCTTTCTCCGGGACTTGCACGACTGATCCACAGTGCACCAGGGGACTCGGCGGAGTGCCTAGCCGTGTCCCCCGGGGGGTCAGCAGATTGGATCGGGATGAACGTCGGCATTGGCCACAAGTATAATGTCCCGCATTGTGGGCAACGTGCCGCTGTATTGACCATGCCTCCGGCCAGCCTGCATTGAAGGCAGAGCCCGACCACCGTCTCGGTGTTGGCCACCCTGACTACCAGTACCCCGCCGGGTACCGAGTAGGGCTGGGTGGAGACCATAGTGCCCACAGTGGAGGAGCAGGCCATTCTTTTAGTAGGGACCACTTTCTGTATGGGTCTCTCCAGGTCAGTGGTTCCTCGCAACTGACTGGTAGAAGTTGCTGGGCCAGCCACTTCCTGCTTCGGCTCCTCCCTCCGCTGGCATAGCTGGAACCCGCCCCCAGGGGTTGCAATTATGGGCGGTTCCCACAGGGGAATAGCATGCCCCTTAATTAAGGCCGCGCCTTTCTCAGTCCTGGGGGGCGCGGTCTGCGTTTTCACGCCAGTTTCCTCATCAGAGTGGGATTCTTTGCCCGCGGCTAGTTCCCGCCTTCTCCTGGCAGCCGCCTTGCGTGCAAAATATCCCTCCTTTTTGCACGCTACCTCCGCGGACGGAACTACTTCTTGTAGTGGCGCCGTCTGGATATCAGTCCCTGGGCCCAGTGGGTGCATTCCCACAGGCCATAGTTGAAAGTCACTCCCCCTGGTGGAAATCAGGGGAGGGTCCCATAGACTAAGCGGTTGACTCAGCACAGGGGCCGAGTGAGTCACTGTCCATGAAGGCGCAGCCATAGCTTTCACGCCATACCCCCCATCAGGGCGGGGCTCTGCTGTTCGCGCCATTCCCGGCCAGCTTTTTGCAAGTCCTGAATCAGCCAATTTCTCTGCGACTGGCCCACGCGGTCTCCCTAGCAAGCGGGAACCGCCATTTTGGATAGCTTTTAAGCCCGAAATGTCAGTTTGTTTGCTTTCCTCGCTGGGTTCCCCCCCAGTTATCACAATGTCCTCACACTCCTCAAGGGTGGCACCTCGGTGTCCCAGACAGGACAAAAACGGGGCAGCCACAGCCTTCGCTCCACTCCAGAGCAGATTAGTTAAAGACAGCTCAGCGACAATTTGCTCTTCAGTGGGGCACACGCCACGGGTGCCTTCCCCATCAGCCTCTGGTCGCAATGTTGGGCTCTCCGCACCACGCGGATCCTCCATTCCTTGGGTTGTCACGCTCTCGTACCAATTATCGTACATGGGGCTCCGCTCTGCGGGGCAGCCACCACACCAGTACAATAAAGATTGCTCAGATGCACCACCACATGAGTACCTGATCTAGGCTGGACTCATGTTGCACTACCTCAGGCTAGGCTCACTCTCTCAGTGTCTGCTGTAACTCCTTCCTCCCAGTCTGTGCTCCCTATGGTAAGTGTCTGGAATGGGCTAGAGTACTCTGGCTCTGCCATGCAGTACTTGGGGCGTCTAACTCTCTTGGTCAGCCTAGCGCAGACCCTCTCCAGGATTCCTGACCACGTTAACAGGCTATCCCTTCTGGTGTCCTACCAACTAGCACTACCTCAAGTGACTCGGTCAGCTATAGCCCGGCTCCAAACCCCTCACTCCTTTCAGGCCCCTAGGTCGTCCCTGCGAACTGACAATACCCTGTCAGCCCCTGACCACCCCTAGGTCCGTCCCTACGCAGCACAGAGTGGCAGCAGACACTCTCCCTGTTTCCCAGTGTGCCTAGCTAGAGCCTGTCCTGTTGACAGATCTGATCTCAGCAGCTCGCCTCCAAATGTAACGGTTTTTGTGAACCGGCCTGACCCACCCAATCTCACATTGGCCCCTGTGGTCTAACCAGTCCCCATTACAGTGTAGTAGTGTCTGGTGGTGCACCTGTTGGCAACAGGACTCCTGAGTCTCCCACATGATGGTGTATGGGGAGGACCCGTCCAGACAGGCAGCTGAGGTAGTGTGCTTGAGTCCTACCTAGGTCCAGTGCAGCGCCTCCACCTCATCAGGGTCCCTTCGGTCACTTGGGGATGGTCCTGGCGAGGAACTCCTCTGTGGTGCTCCTCTCTGTACAATCACTCCACACATGTACACGAGAGGGTTTGTAATTAAGAGCATCTTTATTGGACTGTGGGCCATGCTGCCCTCCACAATGGGGTGTATTAGCCCTTCATGGTCACAGCACTTCCCTTTACAAGGTGTAGTTCTCCTTAAATAGGGATTCCCTATCCCAGCCGGGATGTCTTTACTCTGTGCCAGGTCCCTGGACACAGTCTTCTTATTCAGCTACTATAACATAACTCTTACTCCTCTCAGAACTCTGGCAGAACTAACTCTTAGACACAGTGCTGTGCCTTATGTACACTCTGGGGGCTGACACAGCTCTGACATCACTAACCATGGAGTCAGAGCCTGTGACCACTCCCATCCATACATAGGGCACCTCACCAGGGTGTGAGGGCAAACCTCCATAATTACTGCTGGCATGCCCACAACTTACCAGGCCTTACTGTCAGCAGGAGAGATGACTGTAGCCATTTTACATGACCGCTACATATATATATATATATATATATATATATATATATATATATACATACATACACACACACACACACACACACACACACACAGACATGCACACATATACACATACACACCTACATTTTTAGGATTGTAGCAGTGAGAGACGGAGCAGACACAGAGATACAGTGTCACATGAAAACAAACACACAAGATACACTCAAAAGGAATATGAAAAGTGATAGATCTAGTATAACAAGTGACAGACATACGCAGGGTTAATAAGAAAAGAGACAGTCGGATACATACAGAGAAGTGATCATATGGATAACCTGTATCGGTGACAGACTTCAGGAGAAGTTCCAATAAAAGCCAGACACACTCCGGGTAACAACGTTTTATTTAAACATCTGAAATCTTGACCCTCCACCTGCAGTTTGGGAAAGGCAGAGGTTTTGGGATCTGTGTGTGTGGGGTTTGCTGTGTCTGGGGAGACCCCTAAATGTTCTGTGTGACCCCTAAATGTTCTCTCTGTGTTTGTGAAGACCCCTAAATGTTCCCCAGTGTCGCTCGCTTCAAAATAACCCAGAAAAGTAGCCTTGAGCCCTCGGTGACAGGGCGCTATGCCCAGAGGGACTAGGCTCCCCTTACCTGTGAGTGTGGACTGCGTCCCCCCTGGCCTCTCCCCCCCCTCTGGCAGCAGGGCTGACGTGGCAGAGGGAAGGGCCAGGGAGGTTAGAAATAGACAGAGGCAGGGGCACGGGGTCAGTCTGCACCCGGGCATGAGATTCCCGTCCTCCCTGCCCTTTAATGTGAATACTGTTAAATATGTTGGTTGTACGTGTTTAAAATAAAAAAAGGAATAAATAAATAACTAGAATTTATACTGAGTTTGTGTTAGTAACTCCCTTAACTTCTCCAACAGCTGTTGAGTTCCCCTTTGGCGCTTAACGTGTTAGAAACACGTGTCACTATTTCTCTGCATTCATTTGCAGGTCATTGGAAGAGTTGCACAGTGACAGCAATTTGTACACTCACCATCTTCACCCGAGGTGGCTCCTCCTTCTCAGCCATTGTTTGCTCCTCCTGGCTGAATTGCGGCTGCGGTCTTATCCCCTCTCTGCCTCCGATCTGTATGAAGGACAATGCTTTTAGAGATATTCTGGACCCTTCCAACTCCCCAATCGGACCCTTCCTCTCCCTGACCTTGCAGCGCACAGTTTTACCTGCTATGATGCCTCTCAGCATACCATGGTAACTCATTCTGAACATACATGTGTCCTTTCTACATGTTACTCAGCTTCTATGACCAGGGCCACAGACAGGTTTCCTGGGGCCCAGGACTAGAGCTTCCACCGGGCCGCTCTACCCACGTGTCTGCGACCTTGCGAGAACCCCCTCCCCCCGTTTTCTCTTACACTGCCCCCTTCTCACACACCACCTCGCTCTCAACCCCCTCTTACACTCCCACTGTCACTCTTTCCTTTTCATACCCCCAGGCCGAGTACCCCATTACACCCACCTCCCCAGACCCAGTACCCTGTCTTATCCCCAAGCCCAGTTCCCCATTATACCCTTATCCCAAAGCCCAGTACCCCTTATACCACCTGCCCCAGAACCCATGATACCCCCCTCCCCAGGCCCAGTACCCCGTTATACCCCCCTGCCAAGACTCAGTACCCTGTAATACCCCCAGATCCAGTACCCAGTTATACCCACCTCCCCATATCCAGTACCTGTTAAACCCCATACACTGGCCCAGTACCCCGTGATACACCCCTCTCTTGGTTCAGTACCCCGTTATACCCAGTCCCAGTATCCAGTTATACCTCCTCTTTGTCAGCCTCCTCACACTTCTCATCTTCTTCATCCTCCCACACTATTGAGCTGGAACTGGAGCTCTCAGGGTACCAAGCTGACAGGCCAAACGGCTTCACCTCCGTGCGCTCCCCGACCTGCAGGAGACATAATGTGTGTGTAACCAGGACATTGATACTCTGTATCGCAAGAGCTCCTGTGACACTTATACCCCACTCCTCAGGCCAAGTACCCCGTTATACCCCAGGTCCAGTTCCCTTTTATTCCCCCTCCCCAGGCCCAGTACCCCATTATAAATGAGGCCCAGTACCCAGTTATACCCCCCTTGCCCAGGCCCAGTAACCCATTATACCCCTTTTCCCAGGCCCAGTACCCCGTAATCCCCCCTCCCCAGGTCCAGTACCCCGTTATACCCCCTCCCCAGGCCAAGTAACCTGTTATACCCCTTTTCCCAGGCCCAGTACCCCGTAATCCCCCCTCCCCAGGTCCAGTACCCCGTTATACCCCCTCCCCAGGCCAAGTACCCTGTTATACCGTAACGTACTATTCTATAAATAGTGTCCTGTACAACAGCTAAAAGTACTATATGTGCGGCTGATTCACAGCTCAGTGATTCCCATTTACCTGTAAAGTGCTACTTCCACGTTTCTGTTGAGGGGTATTCTCCGCCCATGCCTGTGATACAGAGGATAGTAATGTGAGCACATGTATTCCTCACTCATAAGCATGTCCTGGTGCTGTATGGGAGGTTTGACGGTTAAACCAATTGTCCACACCACTCAAACAGTAACAATCTTTGCAACGCAACGTTGCTTCGTAATGTTAGCAACGTTTCGGAGTAATAGACCCCTTCAAGGCCCGTTTCAAGGCCCGTTTCCATGTCACACTAATGGACAGTGGTACTTCCCTTTAATTAATCCTATCTAAGGAACCTGAATGGTCCGTTTGACTCTCCCTTGCAGTCACATATAGGGGCCTATGCTAGTAGCCTTAATAAAGCAACTCGCTGGTTCTATTACGCCGGATCAGAACCGCGTACATTTGAGGTCCGGGGCCCCCTGCTTCCTGAGATACAGGCCCCGTTATAGGGTGCATTTAAACATTTAAGACATTTAAATGTCTCGTGTCACATGACCATGGGATTTAAATGCATAGGAGATACCGGCACCCCATAACGGGGCCTGTATCTCAGGCAGCAGGGGTTCCCGGACCTCAAGTCAACGCAGTTCTGCTCCGGAGACCTCCTGCTCACGTGCACTAGTATTACATTTTTTATTAAAAGAGCTTCATTTCCTTAGTGGCTAGCCACTAATGCAATGAAGGAATTCAACCTCAATAGCCGGTTTATTGAGGGCAGAGGGGGGGGATGAAGCGGGTAGTAGCCCCAGGGAGGGTAATTAAGCCTGCCTGGAAGGTTGCGGGAGGAGTTAACTTGCGGAACCGCTATGGTAATGAAGGGGTTAACCAGTGC
This sequence comes from Ascaphus truei, assembly GCF_040206685.1. Taxonomy (NCBI): domain Eukaryota; kingdom Metazoa; phylum Chordata; class Amphibia; order Anura; family Ascaphidae; genus Ascaphus; species Ascaphus truei. The sequence continues at coordinate 2,680,322 of NW_027456730.1, read as the reverse complement.
TGCTAGCACCTGCTAGGCCTAAACATCCATCCTTGGGGGAACTACCCCCTTCACCCAATCCCTCTACCCACAATAAAGAAAAACACACAACAACTCTACTACCCACCTCCTCTACCCCCAACAACATCCCCCCCCCGCCCTCAACACATACAGCACAGTAATGGGCAAAATTACTATTATCGAGATATGGATAATAGTGCATTTGCCCATTCTGTGTGTAAGTGTGAGAGTGTGTGTGCGTGTGTGTATGTGTAAGTGGGCAAGTGTGGGTGCATGCGCGCAAGGAGGAGAGTGAGGGGGAGAAGGAGCATGAGGGAGAGAGTGTGAGTGTGAGAAGGAGCATAAAGGGGAGAGAGTGAGTGTGAGAATGAGCATAAGGCGGAGAGGGTGAAGGGGAGAAGGAGCGTAAGGGGGAGAGTTTGAAGGATAGAGTGTGAGGGGGAGAAGGAGCGTAAGGGGGAGAGTTTGAGGGAGAGAGTGTGAGGGGGAGAAGGAGCGTAAGGGGGATAGTGGAGCGTAAGGCAGAGTGTGAGGGGGAGAAGGAGTGTGAGGGGGAGAAGGAGTGTAAGGGGGAGAGTGAGGGGGAGAGTGAGGGGGAGATGGAGCGAAAGGGGGAGAGTCTGAGGGGGAGAAGTAGCGTGGGGGGGGAGAGTGTGAGGGGAGAAGGCGCGTAGGGGGGAGAGAGTGTGAGGGGAGAAGGAGCGAAGGGGGAGAGTGTGAGGGGCAGAGCGTGACGGGGAGAAGGAGCGTGTGGGGGAGAAGGAGCGAAAGTGGGAGAGTGTGAGGGGGATAAGGATTGTAATGGGGAGAGTGTGAGGGGGAGAAGGAGCGTGAAGGGGAGAAGGAGCGTAAGGGGGAGAAGGAGCGTAAGGGGGAGAAGGAGCATAAGGGGGAGAAGGAGAGTAAGGGGGTGAAGGAGAGTAAGGGGGTGAAGGAGAGTAAGGGGAGAAGGAGCGTAAGGGGGTGAAGGAGCGTAAGGGGGAGAGTGTGAGGGGGTAAAGGAGCGTAAGGGGGAGAGTGTGAAGGGGGAGAATGTGATAAGGAGGAGGGCGTGAGGGGGTTCAGGAGCGTAAGGAGGAGAGCGTGAGGGGGAGAAGGAGCGTAAGGGGGAGAGCGTGAGGGGGTAAAGGAGCGTAAGGGGGAGAGCGTGAGGGAAGAAGGAGTGTAAGAGCTAGAGAAGGATCGTAAGGGGGTGAAGGAGCGTAAGGGGGAGAGTGTGAGGGGGAGAAGGAGCATAAGGAGGAGAGTGTGAGGGGGAGAAGGAGCATAAGGTGGAGAGTGTGAGGGGGAGAAGGAGAGTGAGGGGGAGAGTGTGAAGGAGAAAAGGAGTTTAAGGGGGAGAGTGTGAGTGGGAGAGGGAGCGTAAAAGGGGCAGTGAGGGATGAGGGAGACAGGGTGACAGACAGGGGGCGAGGGTTGGGGTTCCCCAGAATTTAAAAATCATATTCTGGGGTTTCCTAACCAAAAAAAGTTCACAGAGCATTCCGCATCCTTGTACAATATGCGTAATGTTGGGTATTGTGTGCTATTTTTCAAATATACTTTTGAAACATGTATATATTACGTTGCCATCCATCAGGGCAGCGAAACAGCAAAGAGAGGCAGCACTCAGAGGTAAGTGTACAAAGAATTGTATTGTAGCAGACACAAAAATCTGACTTTCGATTCTCTCTCTCTCTCTCTCTCTTTCTATAGTATACACTGTGTTTGTGATATATATATATATATATATATATATATATATATATATACACACAGATAAACAGATACACACGCACGCATAAATATGCGCACGAACACAGATGCACAGATAAGCGCACACACAAATACACAGACACACACACAGACACACACACAAAAGGAATATGAAAAGTGACAGATCTAGTATAACAAGTGACTGACATACGCAGGGTTAATAAGAAACGAGACAGTCGGATACACACAGAGATGTGATCATATGGATAACCTGTATCGGTGACAGACTTCAGGAGAAATTATATGACCCAAATTATTGAGGAACCAACCAGGAGAGGGGCAATACTGGATTTGTTCATATCAAACAATGTAGAGGTAATAACAAATATTCAAGTCCTGGGACTTTTGGGTAACAGTGATCATAACATGGTCTCATTTGAAATAAATTATCAAAAACAGATTACAGGCATACCCCGGTTTAAGGACACTCGCGAGTAAGTACATACAGTATCGCCCAATAGGCAAACTGCATCTCACGCATGTGCCTGTTGTCACGTCCTGAACAGCTCCCTATCTGTACCGAAGCTGTGCACAAGCGGGGAGACTATAGAGCCTGTTACAAATGCGTAATTTACATCAGTTATGCACGTATATGACGATTGCAGTACAGTACATGCATCGATAAGTGGGAAAAAGGTAGTGCTTCACTTTAAGTACATTTTCACTTTACATACATGCTTCGGTCCAATTGCGTACGCTAATGCGGGGTATGCCTGTACTTGGGTTTAACAAAGACCTTAAACTTTGGAAAGGCAGATTTTAATAAACTGAGGTCTAATCTAGTAGTAATACAATGGGATGATGTTTTTGCAGGGAAAAATGTAGAAGATAAATGGGCAGTTTTAAAACATTGTTAGAAAAGCATACTTATCAGTGTATACCCTTGGGTAATAAGTATAAAAGAAATAACTCAAAACCAATGTGGCTAAATAAACAGGTAGGGGAGGAAATGGACAAGAAGAGGAAGGCGTTTAGATTCTTTAAGTCAGAAGGGACGAAGACATCGTATCAGGATTATAAGGAATGTAACAAAAATTGCAAAAGGGCAATCAAATTAGCAAAAATGGATAATGAAAAAAGGATTGCAATAGAAAGTAAGGTCAACCCTAAAAAGTTCTTTAAGTACCTTAATAACAAAAAAATGAGAAAAGAAAATATAGGACCCTTTCAGTGTGAGATGGGTAGGCAGATTATTGGAGATAAGGAAAAAGCAGAGGTATTAAACAAATTCTTTGCCTCTGTGTTTACCAGGGAAGAATCAAATTCAATAGTAGTGCCGCAGGAGGAAGCCACAACCTCCACATTAATGAGCAATTGGTTAACTGAGGAAGAAGTTCATAAGCGACTTGAAAAAATGAAAGTAAATAAGGCACCTGGCCCCGATGGCATACAGCCAAGAGTTCTCAAGGAGTTTAGCTCAGTAATAGCCAAACCATTATATTTAATATTCAAGGACTCCATTTCCACAGGCTCAGTACCACAAGATTGGCATAAAGCAGATGTGGTGCCTATATTTAAAAAGGGAGCTAGATCACAACCGGGAAATTACAGACCTGTAAGCCTGACTTCAATAGTAGGGAAACTACTTGAAGGTTTAATACGGGATAATATTCAGAAATACCTAATGGAAAACAAAATTATTAGTAATAGTCAGCATGGATTTATGAAGGATAGATCTTGCCAAACTAACCTTATTTGTTTCTTTGAGGAGGTAAGTAGGAATTTAGACCAGGATAATGCAGTTGATGTGGTCTACTTAGATTTTGCAAAGGCTTTTGATACGGTTTCACACAAAAGGTTGGTGTACAAAATAAAGAAAATTGGACTCAGTAACAGAGGGTTGTCATAAATGGAACTTTTTCAGGTTGGGCTAAAGTCGTGAGTGGAGTACCTCAGGGATCGGTTTCATCACTCACAGGTTTTTTACCTCCCACAACGGACACTGACTGAGCTCTATTCCAATTGCCTGATTTTGGGGCTTTCTTGTAAGTTCCCATTGCATCTGTGTGTTCCATGATGTTTGCTCACTAAATCCATTTGTTGTCCTTTCAATCCGTGCAGCAATTCTTTATTGTCCTCTCTCCATGTCCCCATTATAGTTATAGGGTTATCATAATTTCATCACACAGTGTTGCACTATCATCTGTGTGATGCTTTGTCCCTTTATGTTCACCCGGTGTACTGCGCTCCCTGACTTCTCGACACTACAACTAGTAAAGGATCAACAAGGAAGATCCATTAAAGGTTGAGCTACAATTGAACACTGGTTGTATATTTTATTTTCTCCTTTTTTCTTTTTATTGTTGCCTCACCCTTATTGTTGGTTCACCATTGTATGTCATTTTTCCCTACCTGGAACACCCTCAGGAGCGCCTGGTGATTTCCGTGTTCTTTTATCAAACGGGCAATGGATGGAAGGGAAGTAAACATAATTATGCCCCTTTACAAAGCACTAGTAAGACCACACCTTGAATATGAAGTACAATTTTGGGCACCAAATCCTAAGAAAAGACATTATGGAACTAGAGAGAGTGCAGAGAAGAGCCACCAAATTAATAAAGGGGGTGGACAATCTAACTTATGAGGAGAGGCTAGCTACAGATGCCGCAACGAGTATTAGAACTCTGCCTGGGTAGATTCTGGGGCAGTCTCACAGTAAATGCCTCAACATTGCCTCAATATTTCTGTGAGATTCTTAATGGCCCATAGGATTATCACCGCAGGGGGTCCCTGCAAACTGAATGGGACAGCAGGGACCCCTGCTGTGTCAATCCGATGGGCCATTAAGAATTTTACAGAAATGTTGAGTCAATTACTGTGAGACTGCCCCAGAATCTCCAAGGAATTTCTCCGGTAAGCGTTCTAATACTGGTGGCTGCATCAGTAAATTATTTTTAGTTACATTAGAAAAGAGGCATCTAAGAGGCGATATGATAACTATATACAGTACAAATATATTCGGGACAATACATGGAGCTTTCAAAAGACCTATTCATCCCACGGGCAGTACTAAGGACTCGGGGCCATCCCTTAAGGTTGGAGGAAAGGAAATTTCACCAGCAACAAAGGAAAGGGTTCTTTACAGTAAGGGCAGTTAAAATGTGGAATTCATTACCCATGGAGACTGTGATGGCAGATACAATAGATTTGTTCAAAAAAAGGTTGGATATCTTTTTAGATGGGAAAGGTATACAGGGATATACCAAATAAGTATACAGTACATGGGAAAGATGTTGATCCAGGGATTAATCCGATAGCCAATTCTTGGAGTCAGGAAGGAATTCATTTTTCCCCTTAATGGGTTTTTTTGTTTGCCTTGCTCTGGATCAATAAGTAAGTATAGATATAGGATAAAGTATCTGTTGTCTAAATTTAGCATAGGTTGAACTTTATGGACCTACGTCTTTTTTCAACCTCATCTACGATGTAACTATGTAAGTTACAATAAAAGCCAGACAAACACTCCGGGTATCAACGTTTTATTTAAACACCTGAAATCTTGACCCTCCGCCTGCAGTTTGGGAAAGGCAGAGGTTTTGGGATCTGTGTGTCTGGGGTTTACTGTGTCTGGGGAGACCCCTAAATGTTCTGTGTGACCCCTAAATGTTCTCTCTGTGTTTGGGAAGACCCCTAAATGTTCTCTCTGTGTTTGGGAAGACCCCTAAATGTTCTCTCTGTGTTTGGGAAGACCCCTAAATGTTCTCTCTGTGTTTGGGAAGACCCCTAAATGTTCCCCAGTGTCGCTCGCTTCAAAATAACCCAGAAAAGTAGCCTTGAGCCCTCGGTGACAGGGCGCTATGCCCAGAGGGACTAGGCTCCCCTTACCTGTGAGTGTGGACTGCGTCCCCCCTGGCCTCTCCCCCCCTCTGGCAGCAGGGCTGACGTGGCAGGGGGAAGGGCCAGGGAGGTTAGAAATAGACAGAGGCAGGGGCACGGGGTCAGTCTGCACCCGGGCATGAGATTCCCGCCCACTCTGCCCTTTAATGTGAATACTGTTAAATATGTTGTTTGTACGTGTTTAAAATAAAAAAAGGAATAAATAAATAACTAGAATTTATACTGAGTTTGTGTTAGTAACTCCCTTAACTTCTCCAACAGCTGTTGAGTTCCCGTTTGGACTTAACGTGTTAGAAACACGTGTCACTATTTCTCTGCATTAATTTGCAGGTCATTGGAAGAGTTGCACAGTGACAGCAATTTGTACACTCACCATCTTCGCCCGAGGTGGCTCCTCCTTCTCAGCCATTGTTTGCTCCTCCTGGCTGAATTGCGGCTGCGGTCTTATCCCCTCTCTGCCTCCGATCTGTATGAAGGACAATGCTTTTAGAGATATTCTGGGCCCTTCCAACTCCTCAATCGGACCCTTCCTCTCCCTGACCTTGCAGCGCACAGTATTACCTGCTATGATGCTTCTCAGCATACCATGGTAACTCATTCTGAACATACATGTGTCCTTTCTACATGTTACTCAGCTTGTATGACCAGGGCCACAGACAGCTTTCCTGGGGCCCAGGACTAGGGCTTCCACCGGGGCCCCCCACCCACGTGTCTGCGACCTTGCGGGAACCCCCTCCCCCCGTTTTCTCTTACACTGCCCCCTTCTCACACACCACCTCGCTCTCACCCCCCTCTTACACTCCCACTGTCACTCTTTCCTTTTCATACCCCCAGGCCCAGTACCCCATTACACCCACCTCCCCAGACCCAGTACCCTGTCATACCCCCAAGCCCAGTTCCCCATTATACCCCTATCCCAAAGCCCAGTACCCCCTTATACCACCTGCCCCAGAACCCATGATACCCCCCTCCCCAGGCCCAGTACCCCGTTATACCCCCCAGCCAAAACTCAGTACCCTATAATACCCCCAGATCCAGTACCCAGTTATACCCACCTCCCCAGATCCAGTACCAGTTATACCCCATACACTGGCCCAGTACCCCGTGATACACCCCTCTCTTGGTTCAGTACCCCGTTATACCCAGTCCCAGTACCCAGTTATACCTCCTCTTTGTCAGCCTCCTCACACTTCTCATCTTCTTCATCCTCCCACGCTGTTGAGCTGGAACTGGAGCTCACAGGGTACCAAGCTGACAGGCCAAACGGCTCCCGCTCCGTGTGCTCCCCGACCTGCAGGAGACATAACGTGTGTGTAACCAGGACAGTGATACTCTGTATCGCAAGAGCTCCTGTGACACTTATACCCACTCCTCAGGCCAAGTACCCCGTTATACCACAGGTCTAGTACCCCATTATAAATGAGGCCCAGTACCCCGTTATACCCCCCTTCCATGGCCCAGTAACCGTTATACCCCTTTTCCCAGGCCCAGTACCCCGTAATCCCCCCTCCCCAGGTCCAGTACCCCGTTATACCCCCTCCCCAGGCCAAGTACCCAGTCACATATAGGGGCCTATGCTAGTAGCCGTCATAAAGCAACTCGCTGGTTCTATTACGCCGGAGCAGAACCGCGTTCATTTGAGGTCCGGGACCCCCCGCTTCCTGAGATACAGGCCCCGTTATAGGGTGCATGTATCACCTATGCATTTAAATGTCTCGTGTCACATGACCATGGGATTTAAATGCATAGGAGATACCGGCACCCCATAACGGGGCCTGTATCTCAGGCAGCATGGGTTCCCGGACCTCAAGTCAACGCAGTTCTGCTCCGGAGACCTCCTGCTCACGTGCACTAGTATTACATTTTTTATTAAAACAGCTTCATTTCCTTAGTGGCTAGCCACTAATGCAATGAAGGAATTCAACCTCAATAGCCTGTTTATTGAGGGCAGAGGGGGTGGATGAAGGGGGTAGTAGCCCCAGGGAGGGTAATTAAGCCTGCCTGGAAGGTTGCGGGAGGAGTTAACTTGCGGAACCGCTATGGTAATGAAGGGGTTAACCAGTGCTGCTAGCACCCGGTAGGCCCAAACATCCATCCTTGGGGGAACTACCCCCTTCACCCAATCCCTCTACCCACAATAAAGAAAAACACACAACAACTCTACTACCCACCTCCTCTACCCCCAACAACACCCCCCCCCCCCCCACCCTCAACACATACAGTACAGTAATGGGCAAAATTACTATTATCGAGATATGAATAATAGTGTATTTGCCCATTAGGGTGTTAGTGTGAGAGTGTGTGTGTGCGTGTGTGTATGTGTAAGTGGGCGAGTGTGGGTGCATGCGCGCAAGGAGGAGAGTGAGGGTGAGAAGGAGCATGAGGGAGAGAGTGTGAGTGTGAGAAGGAGCATAAGGGGGAGAGTGTGAAGGGGAGAAGGAGTGTAAGGGGGATAGTGAGGGGGATAAGGAGCGTAAGGGGGAGAGTTTGAGGGAGAGAGTGTGAGTGTGAGAAGGAGCATAAGGGGGAGAGAGTGAGTGTGAGAAGGAACATAAGGCAGAGAGGGTGAAGGGAAGAAGGAGCGTAAGGGGGAGAGTTTGAGGGAGAGAGTGTGAGGGGGAGAAGGAGCGTAAGGGGGATAGTGGAGCGTAAGGCGGAGTGTGAGGGCGAGAAGGAGTGTGAGGGGGAGAAGGAGTGTAAGGGGGAGAGTGAGGGGGAGATGAAGCGAAAGGGGGAGAGTCTGAGGGGGAGAAGTAGCGTGGGGGGGAGAGTGTGAGGGGAGAAGGAGCGTAGGGGGGAGAGACTGTGAGGGGAGAAGGAGAAAAGGGGGAGAGTGTGAGGGGCAGAGCGTGAGGGGGAGAATGAGCGTGTGGGGGAGAAGGAGCGAAAGTGGGAGAGTGTGAAGGGGATAAGGATTGTAATGGGGAGAGTGTGAGGGGGAGAAGGAGCGTGAAGGGGAGAAGGAGCGTAAGGGGGAGAAGGAGCGTAAGGGGGAGAAGGAGCGTAAGGGGGAGAAGGAGAGTAAGGGGGAGAAGGAGAGTAAGGGGGTGAAGGAGAGTAAGGGGAGAAGGAGCGTAAGGGGGTGAAGGAGCGTAAGGGGGAGAGTGTGAGGGGGAGAAGGAGCATAAGGGGGAGAAGGAACGTAAGGGGGTGAAGGAGAGTAAGGGGGTGAAGGAGAGTAAGGGGGAGAGTGTGAGGGGGAGAAGGAGCGTAAGGGAGAGAGTGTGAGGGGGAGAAGGGGCGTTAGGGGGTAATGGAGCGTAAGGGGTAGAGTGTGAGGGGGACAAGGAGCGTAAGGGGGAAAATGTGAGGGGGAGAAGGAGCGTAAGGGAGAAAATGTGAGGGGGAGAAGGAGCGTACAGGGGAGAGTGTGAGGGGGAGAAGGAGCGAAAGTGGGAGAGTGTGAGGGGGATAAGGATTGTAATGGGGAGAGTGTGAGGGGGAGAAGGAGCGTGAAGGGGAGAAGGAGCGTGAAGGGGAGAAGGAGAGTAAGGGGGTGAAGGAGAGTAAGGGGGTGAAGGAGAGTAAGGGGAGAAGGAGCGTAAGGGGGTGAAGGAGCGTAAGGGGGTGAAGGAGCAGAAGGGGGAGAGTGTGAGGGGGAGAAGGAGTGTAAGGGGGATAAGGAGCGTAAAGGGGGAGAAGGAGAGTAAGGGGGTGAAGGAGAGTAAGGGGGTGAAGGAGAGTAAGGGGAGAAGGAGCGTAAGGGGGTGAAGGAGCGTAAGGGGGAGAGTGTGAGGGGGAGAAGGAGCGTAAGGGGGAGAAGGAACGTAAGGGGGTGAAGGAGAGTAAGGGGGTGAAGGAGAGTAAGGGGGAGAGTGTGAGGGGGAGAAGGAGCAAAAGGGGGAGAGTGTGAAGGGGGAGAATGTGAGGGGGAGAAGGAGCGTACAGGGAAGAGTGTGAGGGGGGGAGAAGGAGAGAAAGGGGGAGAGTGTGAAGGGCAGAATTTGATAAGGAGGAGAGCGTGAGGGGAGAGTGTGAGGGGGGAGAAGGAATGTAAGGAGGAGAGCGTGAGGGGGAGAAGGAGCGTAAGGGGAAGAGCGTGAGGGGAAGAAGGAGCGAAAGGGGGAGAGTGTGAGGGGAAGAAGGAGCGAAATTGGGAGAGTGTGAGGGGAAGAAGGAGTGTAAGGAGGAGAGCGTGAGGGGGTACAGGAGCGTAAGGGGGAGAGTGTGAGGGGGAGAAGGAGCGTAAGGGGAGAAGGAGCGTAAGGGGGAGAGTGTGAGGGGGAGAGTGTGAGGGGGAGAAGGAGAGTGAGGGGGAGAGTGTGAGGGGTAGAAGGAGCGTAAGGGGGAGAAGGATCATAAGGGGGAGAGTGTGAGGGGGAGAGTGTGAGGGGAAGAAGGAGCGTAAGGGGGAGAAGGAGCGTAAGGGGGAGAGTGTGAGGGGGAGAATGTGAGGGGAAGAATGAGCGTAAGGGGGAGAGTGAGGGGGAGAAGGAGTGTAAGGGGAGAGTGTGAGGGGGGAGAATGAGCGTAAAGGCGAGAGTGTGAGGGGGAGAAGGAGCGTAAGGGGGACAGTGTGAGGGAGAGATGGAGTGTTAGGGGGAGAGTGTGAGTGGGAGAAGGACTGTAAGGGGGAGAAGGAGCGTAAGGGGAGAGTGTGAGGGGGAGAAGGAGCGTAAGGTGGAGAGTGAGGGTGAGAAGGAGCGTAAGAGGAAGAGTGAGGGGGAGAAGGAGTGTAAGGGGGAGAGTGAAGGGGAGAAGGAGCGTACAGGGGAGAGTGTGAGGAGTGCAAGGGGGAGAATGTGAGGGGGAGAAGAAGTGTAAGGGGAGAGTGTGAGGGGGAGAAGGAGCGTAAGGGGAGAGTGTGAAGGGGAGAATGAGCGTAAGGGGGAGAGTATGAGGGGGAGATGGAGCGTTAGAGGGGAGCGGGAGGGGGAGAAGGAGCATAAGGGGGAGAGTGAGGGGGAGAAGGAGTGTACAGGGGAGAGTGTGAGGAGCGTAAGGGGGAGAATGTGAGAGGGAGAAGGAGTGTAAGGGGAGAGTCTGAGGGTGAGAAGGAGTGTAAGGGGAGAGTGTGAGGGGGAGAAGGAGCGTAAGGGGAGAGTGTGAGGGGGAGAAGGAGCATAAGGGGGATAGTGTGAGGGGGAGAATGAACGTAAGGGGGAGAGTGTGAGGGGGAGAAGGAGCGTAAGGGGGAGATTGTGAGGGAGAGAAGGAGCATAAGGTGTAGAGTGTGAGGGAGAGAAGGGGCAAAAGGGGAAGAGTGAGGGGGAGAAGGAGTGTAAGGGGGAGAGTGAAGGGGAGAAGGAGCGTACAGGGGAGAGTGTGAGGGGGAGAAGGAGCGTAAGGTGGAGAGTGAGGGGGAGAAGGAGCGTAAGGGGAAGAGTGAGGGGGAGAAGGAGTGTAAGGGGGAGAGTGAAGGGGAGAAGGAGCGTACAGGGGAGAGTGTGAGGAGTGCAAGGGGGAGAATGTGAGGGGGAGAAGAAGTGTAAGGGGAGAGTGTGAGGGGGAGAAGGAGCGTAAGGGGAGAGTGTGAGGGGGAGAATGAGCGTAAGGGGGAGAGTATGAGGGGGAGATGGAGCATTAGAGGGGAGCGGGAGGGGGAGAAGGAGCATAAGGGGGAGAGTGAGGGGGAGAAGGAGTGTACAGGGGAGAGTGTGAGGAGCGTAAGGGGGAGAATGTGAGAGGGAGAAGGAGTGTAAGGGGAGAGTCTGAGGGTGAGAAGGAGTGTAAGGGCAGAATGTGAGGGGGAGAAGGAGCGTAAGGGGAGAGTGTGAGGGGGAGAAGGAGCATAAGGGGGATAGTGTGAGGGGGAGAATGAACGTAAGGGGGAGAGTGTGAGGGGGAGAAGGAGCGTAAGGGGGAGATTGTGAGGGAGAGAAGGAGCATAAGGTGTAGAGTGTGAGGGAGAGAAGGGGCAAAAGGGGGAGAGTGTGAGGGGGAGAAGGAGCGTTAGGGGAGAGTGTGAGGGGGAGAAGGAGCGTAAGGGGAGAGTGTGAGGGGGAGAATGAGCGTAAGGGGGAGAGTATGAGGGGGAGAATGAACGTAAGGGGGAGAGTGTGAGGGGGAGAAGGAGCGTAAGGGGGAGATTGTGAGGGAGAGAAGGAGCATAAGGTGTAGAGTGTGAGGGAGAGAAGGGGCAAAAGGGGGAGAGTGTGAGGGGGAGAAGGAGCGTTAGGGGGGAGAGTGTAAGGGGGAGAGTGTGAAGGGAAGAAGGAGCATAAGGGAGAGAGCGTGAGGGGGGAGAAGGAGTGTGAGGGGGAGAAGGAGCGTAAGGGGAGAGTGTGAGGGGGAGAAGGAGCATAAGGGGGATAGTGTGAGGGGGAGAATGAACGTAAGGGGGAGAGTGTGAGGGGGAGAAGGAGCGTAATGGGGAGATTGTGAGGGAGAGAAGGAGCATAAGGTGTAGAGTGTGAGGGAGAGAAGGGGCAAAAGGGGGAGAGTGTGAGGGGGAGAAGGAGCGTTAGGGGGAGAGTGTAAGGGGGAGAGTGTGAAGGGAAGAAGGAGCATAAGGGAGAGAGCGTGAGGGGGGAGAAGGAGTGTGAGGGGGAGAAGGAGCGTAAGAGGAGAGCATAAGGGGGAGAGCGTGAGGGGAGAAGGAGCGTAAGGGGGATAGTGTGAGGGGGAGAAGGCGCGTAAGGGGGAGAGTGTGAGGGGTAGAAGGAGCATAAGGGGGAGAGTGTGAGGGGAAGGAGCGTAAGGGGAGAACATGAGGGGTAAAGGAGCGTAAGGGGGATAGTGTGAGGGGGAGAAGGTTCATAAGGGGGAGATTGTGAGGGCTAATGGAGCGAAAGGGGGAGAGTGAGGGAGAGAAGGAGTGTAAGGGGGAGAGTATGAGAGGGAGAATGAGCGTAAGGGGGAGAGTGAGGGGGAGAAGGAGCGTAAGGGGAGAGTGTGAGGTAGAGAAGGAGCATAAGGGGGAGAGTGTGAGGGGAAGAAGGAGCGTAAGGGGGAGAGTGTGAGGGGGAGAAGGCGCGTAATAGGGAGATTGTGAGGGGGAGAAGGAGCATAAGGGGGAGAGTGTGAGGGAGAGAAGGAGCATAAGGGGGAGAGTGTGAGGGGAAGAAGGAGCGTAAGGGGGAGAGTGTGAGGGGGAGAAGGATCATAAGGGGGAGATTGTGAGGGGGAGAATTAGCGTAAGGGGGAGAGTGTGAGGGGAGAGTGTGAGGGGGAGAATGAGCGTAAGGGGGAGGGTGTGAGGGGGAGAGTGTGAGGGGGAGAATGAGCGTAAGGGGGAGGGTGTGAGGGGGAGAAGGAGCGTAAGGGGGAGAGTGTGAGGGGGAGAAGGATCATAAGGGGGAGAATGTGAGGGGGGAGAAGATGCGTAAGGGAGAGAGTGTGACGGGGAGAAGGATCATAAGGGGGAGATTGTGAGGGGAGAAGGAGCATAAGGGGGAGAGTGTGAGGGGGAGAATGAGCGTAAGGGGGAGAGTGTGAGGGGGAGAATGAGCGTAAGGGGGAGAGTGTGAGGGGGAGAAGGAGCATAAGGGGGAGAGTGTGAGGGGGAGAAGGAGCGTAAGGGGGAGAGTGTGAGGGGGAGAAGGAGAGTAAGGGGGAGAGTGTGAGGGGGAGAAGGCGCGTAAGAGGGAGATTGTGAGGGGGAGAAGGAGCATAATGGGGAGAGTGTGAGGGAGAGAAGGAGCATAAGGGGGAGAGTGTGAGGGGGAGAAGGCGCGTAAGAGGGAGATTGTGAGGGGGAGAAGGATCATAAGGGGGAGATTGTGAGGGGGAGAAGGTGCGTAAGGGGGAGAGTGTGAGGGGGAGAATTAGCGTAAGGGGGAGAGTGTGAGGGGGAGAATGAGCATAAGGGGGAGAGTGTGAGGGGGAGAATGAGCGTAAGGGGGAGGGTGTGAGGGGGAGAAGGAGCGTAAGGGGGAGAGTGTGAGGGGGAGAAGGATCATAAGGGGGAGATTGTGAGGGGGGAGAAGATGCGTAAGGGAGTGAGTGTGACGGGGAGAAGGATCATAAGGGGGAGATTGTGAGGGGAGAAGGAGCGTAAGGGGGAGAGTGTGAGGGGGAGAATGAGCGTAAGGGGGAGAGTGTGAGGGGGAGAATGAGCGTAAGGGGGAGAGTGTGAGGGGGAGAATGAGCATAAGGGGGAGAGTGTGAGGGGGAGAAGGAGCGTAAGGGGGAGAGTGTGAGGGGGAGAAGGATCATAAGGGGGAGATTGTGTGGGGGGAGAAGGTGCGTAAGGCAGAGAGTGTGAGGGGGAGAAGGAGCGTAAGGGGGAGAGTGTGAGGGGGAGAAGGATCATAAGGGGGAGATTGTGAGGGGGGAGAAGGTGCGTAAGGCAGAGAGTGTGAGGGGGAGAAGGAGCGTAAGGGGGAGAGTGTGAGGGGGAGAAGGATCATAAAGGGGAGATTGTGAGGGGGGAGAAGTTGCATAAGGCAGAGAGTGTGAGGGGGAGAAGGAGCGTAAGGGGGAGAGTGTGAGGGGGAGAAGGATCATAAAGTGGAGATTGTGAGGGGGGAGAAGGTGCGTAAGGGGGAGAGTGTGAGGGGGAGAAGAAGTGTAAGGGGGAGAGTGAGGGGGAGAAGGAGCGTAAGGGGGAGAGCGTGAGGGGGGAGAAGGTGCGTAAGGGGGAGAGTGTGAGGGGGAGAAGGAGTGTAAGGGGGAGAGTGAGGGGGAGAAGGAGCGTAAGGGAGAGAGCGTGAGGGGGAGAGGGTTCATAAGGGGGAGAGTGTGAGGGGGAGAATGAGCGTAAGGGGGAGATTGTGAGGGTGAGAAGGAGCATAAGGGGGAGAGTGAGGGGGAGAAGGAGTGTTAGGGGGAGAGTGTGAGTGGGAGAAGGGGTGTAAGGTGGAGAGCGTGAGGGGGAGAAGGAGAGTAAGGGAGAGAGCGTGAGGGGGAAAAGGATCATAAGAGGAGAGCGTAAGGGGGAGAGGGTGAGGGGAGAAGGAGCATAAGGGGGAGAGTGTGAGTGGGAGATGGAGTGTAAGGGGGAGAGTGAGAGGGGAAGAAGGAGCATAAGGGGTAGAGCGTGAGGGGGAGAAGGAGCATAATTAGTAGAGCATGAGGGGGAGAGTGTGAGGGGGAGAAGGAGCGTGAGGGGGAGAAGGAGCGTAAGGGGGAGAGTGAGGGGGAGAAGGAGCGTAAGGGGGAGAGAGTGAGGGGGAGAAGGAGTGTAAGGGGGAGAATGTGAGGGGGAGAAGGAGCGTAAGGGGAGAGTGTGAGGAGGAGAATGAGAGTAAGGGGAAGAGTGTGAGGGGGAGGTGGAGCGTAAGAGGGGAGTGGGAGAAGGAACATAAGGGGGAGAGTGAGGGTTGAAGGAGTGTACAGGGGAGAGTGTGAGGAGCGTAAGGGGGGGAATGTGAGGGGGAGAAGGAGTGTAAGGGGAAAGTCTGAGGGTGAGGAGTGTAAGGGGAGAGTGTGAGGGGGAGAAGGAGCGTAAGGGGAGAGTGTGAGGGGGAGAAGGAGCATAAGGGGGATAGTGTGACGGGGAGAATGAGCGTAAGGGGGAGAGTGAGGGGGAGAAGGAGCGTAAGGGGGAGATTGTGAGGGAGAAAAGGATAATAAGGTGTAGAGTGTGAGGGAGAGAAGGGGCATAAGGGGGAGAGTGTGAGGGGGAGAAGGAGCGTTAGGGGGAGAGTGTAAGGGGGAGAGTGTGAGGGGAAGAAGGAGCATAAGGGAGAGAGCGTGAGGGGGGAGAAGGAGTGTGAGGGGGATAGTGTGTGGGGGAGAAGGCGCGTAAGGGGGATAGTGTGAGGGGGAGAAGGTTCATAAGGGGGAGATTGTGAGGGGTAAAGGAGCGTAAGGGAGAGAGTGAGGGAGAGAAGGTGTATAAGGGGGAGAGTACGAGAGGGAGAAGGAGCATAACGGGGAGAGTGTAAGGGGAAGGAGCGTAAGGGGAGAGCGTGAGGAGGTAAAGGAGCGTAAGGGGGATAGTGTGAGGGGGAGAAGGTTCATAAGGGGGAGATTGTGAGGGGTAAAGGAGCGTAAGGGAGAGAGTGAGGGAGAGAAGGTGTATAAGGGGGAGAGTATGAGAGGGAGAAGGAGCTTAAGGGGGAGAGTGAGGGGGAGAAGGAGCGTAAGGGGGAGAGTGTGAGGGGGAGAAGGAGCATAAGGTGTAGAGTGTGAGGTAGAGAAGGAGCGTAAGGGGGAGAGCGTGAGGGGAAAAAGGAGCATAATGGGGAGAGGGTGAGGGGGAGAAGGAGCATAAGGGGGGGAGTGTGAGGGGAAGAAGGAGCGTAAGGGGGAGAGTGTGAGGGGGAGAATGAGCGTATGGGGGAGATTGTGAGGGTGAGAAGGAGCATAAGGGGGAGAGTGTGAGGGGGAGAAGGAGCGTTAGGGGGAGAGTGTGAATGGGAGAAGGAGTGTAAGGGGGAGATTGTGAGGGTGAGAAGGAGCATAAGGGGAGAGCGTGAGGGGAAAAAGGATCATAAGAGGAGAGCGTAAGGGGGAGAGGGTGAGGGGAGAAGGAGCGTAAGGGGGAGAGTGTGAGGGAGAGAAGGAGCATAAGGGGGAGAGTGTGAGTGGGAGAAGGAGTGGAAGGGGGAGAGTGAGAGGGGAAGAAGGAGCATAAGGGGTAGAGCGTGAGGGGGAGAAGGAGCATAATTAGTAGAGCATGAGGGGGAGTGTGTGAGGGGGAGAAGGAGCGTGAGGGGGAGAAGGAGCGTAAGGGGGAGTGTGAGGGGGAGAAGGAATGTAAGGGGGAGAATGTGAGGGGGAGAAGGAGCGTGAGGGGGAGAAGGAGCGTAAGGGGGAGAGTGTGAGGGGGAAAAGTAGAGTAAGAGGAGAGCGTAAGGGGGAGAGCATGAGGGGGTAAAGGAGCAAAAGGGGGAGAGTGTGAGGGGAGAAGGAGCGTAAGGGGGAGAGTGTGAGGGGTAGAAGGAGAGTAAGGGGGAGAAGGAGCGTAAGGGGGAGAGCGTGAGGGGAAAAAGTAGCGTGAGAGCGTGAGGGGGTAAAGGAGCAAAAGGGGGAGAGTGTGAGGGGGAGAAGGAGCGTGAGGGGGAGAGGGGGAGGGGGAGAAGGAGTGTGAGGGGGAGAAGGAGCGTAAGGGGGAGAGTGTGAGGGGGAGAAGGAGCATAAGGGGAAGAGCGTGAGGGGGGAGGAGTGTGAGGGGGAGAGTGTAAGGGGGAGAGTGTATGGGGAAGAAGGAGCATAAGGGGGAGAGCGTGAGGAGGGAAAAGGAGTGTGAGGGGTAGAGTGTAAGGGGGAGAGTGTGAGGGGCAGAAGGAGCATAAGGGGGAGAGTGTGAGGGGGAGAAGCAGTGTGAGGGGGAGAAAGAGCGTAATGGGGAGAGTGTAAGGGGGAGAAGGAGCATAAGGGGGAGAGCGTGAGGGGGGAGAAGGAGCATAAGGGGGAGAGTGTGAGTGGGAGAAGGAGTGGAAGGGGGAGAGTGAGAGGGGAAGAAGGAGCATAAGGGGTAGAGCGTGAGGGGGAGAAGGAGCATAATTAGTAGAGCATGAGGGGGAGTGTGTGAGGGGGAGAAGGAGCGTGAGGGGGAGAAGGAGCGTAAGGGGGAGTGTGAGGGGGAGAAGGAATGTAAGGGGGAGAATGTGAGGGGGAGAAGGAGCGTAAGGGGGAGAGTGTGAGGGGGAAAAGTAGCGTAAGAGGAAAGCATAAGGGGGAGAGCATGAGGGGGTAAAGGAGCAAAAGGGGGAGAGTGTGAGGGGAGAAGGAGCGTAAGGGGGAGAGTGTGAGGGGTAGAAGGAGAGTAAGGGGGAGAAGGAGCGTAAGGGGGAGAGCGTGAGGGGAAAAAGTAGCGTAAGGGCGAG
The DNA here is from genome assembly GCF_040206685.1 of Ascaphus truei. Taxonomy (NCBI): domain Eukaryota; kingdom Metazoa; phylum Chordata; class Amphibia; order Anura; family Ascaphidae; genus Ascaphus; species Ascaphus truei. The sequence continues at coordinate 2,663,073 of NW_027456730.1, read as the reverse complement.
AGCGTGAGGGGGTAAAGGAGCAAAAGGGGGAGAGTGTGAGGGGGAGAAGGAGCGTGAGGGGGAGAGGGGGAGGGGGAGAAGGAGTGTGAGGGGGAGAAGGAGCGTAAGGGGGAGAGTGTGAGGGGGAGAAGGAGCATAAGGGGAAGAGCGTGAGGGGGGAGGAGTGTGAGGGGGAGAGTGTAAGGGGGAGAGTGTATGGGGAAGAAGGAGCATAAGGGGGAGAGCGTGAGGAGGGAGAAGGAGTGTGAGGGGTAGAGTGTAAGGGGGAGAGTGTGAGGGGCAGAAGGAGCATAAGGGGGAGAGTGTGAGGGGGAGAAGCAGTGTGAGGGGGAGAAAGAGCGTAATGGGGAGAGTGTGAGGGGAAGAAGGAGCATAAGGCGGGGAGCGTGAGGGGAGAGAAGGAGTGTAAGGGGGAGAGCGTAAGGGGGAGAGCATGAGGGGGAGAAGTAGTGTAAGGGGGAGAGTGTAAGGGGGAGAAGGAGTGTAAGGGGGAGAGCGTGAGGGGAAAAAGTAGCATAAGAGGAGAGTGTGAGGGGAAGAGGAGCGTGAGGGGGAGAGTGTGAGGGGGAGAAGGAGCATAAGGTGGAGAGTGAGGGGGAGAAGGAGAGTGAGGGGTAGAGTGTGAGGGGGAGAATGAGCGTAAGGGGAGAGTGTGAGGGGGAGAAGGAGCATAAGGTGGAGAGAGTGAGGGGGAGAAGGAGAGTGAGGGGGAGAGTGTGAGGGGGAGAATGAGCGTAAGGGGGAGAGTGTGAGGGGGAGGAGCATAAGGTGGAGAGTGTGAGGGGGAGAAGGAGAGTGAGGGGGAGAGTGTGAGCGGGAGAAGGAGCAAGAGGGGGAGAGTGTGAGGGGGAGAAGGAGCATGAGGGGAGAGCGTGAAGGGATAGTGAGGGGGAGAAGGAGCGTAAGTGGGATAGTGAGTGGGAGAAGGAGCATAAGGTGGAGAGTGTGAGGGGGAGAAGGAGAGTGAGGGGGAAAAGGAGAGTGAGGGGGAGAGTGTGAGTGGGAGATTGAGCGAAAGGGGGAGAGTGTGAGGGGGAGAAGGAGCATAAGGGGGAGAAGGAGCGAAAGGAGAGATCATGAGGGGTAGAAGGAGCGTAAGGGGGATAGTGTGAGGGGGAGAAGGAGCATAAGGGGGAGAGTGTGAGGGGGAGAAGGAGCATAAGGGGGAGAGTGTGAGTGGGAGAAGGAGCATAAGGCGGAGAGTGTGAGGGGGAGAAGGAGATTGAGGGGGAGACTGTGAGGGGGAGAAGGAGAGTGAGGGGGAGAGTGTGAGTGGGAGAAGGAGCGAAAGGGGGGGAGTGTGAGGGGGAGAAGGAGCGTAAGGGGAGAGTGTGAGGGGGAGGAGCGTAAGGGGGAGAGTGTGAGGGGGAGGAGCGTAATGGGGAGAGTGTGAGGGGGAGAAGGATCATAAGGGGGAGAGTGTGAGGGGGAGAAGGAGTGTAAGCAGGAGAGTGTGAGGGGGAGGAGGAGCGTAAGGGAGAGAGCGTGAGGGGGGAGAAGGAGTGTAAGCGGGAGAGTGTGAGGGGGAGAAGGAGCGTAAGGGGAGAGTGTTAGGGGAAGGAGCGTAAGGGGAGAGCATGAGGGGTTAAAGGAGCGTAAGGGGGAGAGTGTGTGGGGGAGAAGGAGCGTAAGGGGAGAGCGTGAGGGGGTAAAGGAGCGTAAGGGGGATAGTGAGGGGAAAAGGAGAATAAGGGGGAGAGTGTGAGTGGGAGAAGGAGCATAAGGTGGAGAGTGTGAGGGGGAGAAGGAGAGTGAGGGGGAGAAGGAGCGAAAGGGGGAGAGTGTGAGGGGAGAAGGAGCATAAGAGGAGAGCGGGAGGGGGAGAAGGAGCGTAAGAGGAGAGCGGGAGGGGGAGAAGGAGCGTAAGGGGAAGAGCATTGGGGTAAGGGAGCGCAAGGGGGATAGCGTGAGGGGGTAAAGGAGCGTAAAGTGGAGAGTGTGAGGGGAGAAGCAGCGTAAGGGGGAGAGTGTGAGGGGGAGAAGGAGTGTAAGGGGGAGAGTGTAAGGGGGAGAAGGAGCATAAGGTGGAAAGTGTGAGGGGGAGAAGGAGAGTAAGGGGGAGAATGTGAGGGGGAGAAGGAGAGTGAGGGGGAGTGTGAGAGTGGGAGAAGGAGCAAAAGGGGGAGAGTGGGAGGGGGAGAAGGAGTATAAGGGGGAGTGTGAGGGGGAGAAGGAGCGTAAGGGGAGAGTGTGAGGGGGAGAAGGAGTGTAAGGGGGAGAGTGTGAGGGGGAGAAGGAGCGTAAGGGGGAGAGTGTCTGGGAGAAGAAGCGTAAGGGGGAGAGTGTGAGGGGGAGAAGGAGCGTAAGGTGGAGAGCGTGAGGGAAAGAATGAACGCAAGGGGGAGAGTGTGAGGGGGAGAAGGAGCGTAAGGGGGAGAGTGTGAGGGGGAGAAGGAGCGTAAGGGGGAGAGCGTGATGGGGTAAATTAGCGTAAGGGGAGAGTGTGAGGGGGAGAAGGAGCGTAAGGTGGAGAGCGTGAGGGAAAGAATGAACGCAAGGGGGAGAGTGTGAGGGGGAGAAGGAGCGTAAGGGGGAGAGTGTGAGGGGGAGAAGGAGCGTAAGGGGGAGAGCGTGATGGGGTAAATTAGCGTAAGGGGAGAGTGTGAGGGGGAGAAGGAGCGTAAGGTGGAGAGCGTGAGGGAAAGAATGAACGCAAGGGGGAGAGTGTGAGGGGGAGAAGGAGCGTAAGGGGGAGAGTGTGAGGGGGAGAAGGAGCGTAAGGGGGAGAGCGTGATGGGGTAAATTAGCGTAAGGGGAGAGTGTGAGGGGGAGAAGGAGCATTAGGGGAGCGTGTGAGGGGGAGGAGCGTGAGGGGGAGAAGGAGCGTAAGGGGGAGAGTGTGAGGGGGAGAAAGGGCGTAAGGTGGAGAGTGTGAGGGGGAGAAGGAGATTGAGGGGGAGAGTGTGAGGGGGAGAAGGAGCGTAAGGGGGAGAGCGTGAGGGGGTAAATTAGCGTAAGGGGGAGAGTGTGAGGGAAGGAGTGTAAGAGGGAGAGAAGGATCGTAAGGGGGTGAAGGAGCGTAAAGGAAAGAGTGTGAGGGGGAGAAGGAGCCTTAGGGGAGAGTGTGAGGGGGAGAAGGAGAGTGAGGGGGAGAGTGTGAGGGGGAGAAGGAGAGAGTGGGAGAAGGAGAGTGGGGGGAGAGTGTGAAGAAGAAAAGGAGTTTAAGGGGGAGAGTGTGAGTGGGAGAGGGAGCGTAAAAGGGGCAGTGAGGGATGAGGGAGACAGGGTGACAGACAGGGGGTGAGGGTTGGGGTTCCCCAGAATTTAAAAATCATATTCTGGGGTTTCCTAACCAAAAAAAGTTCACACGGCATTCAGCATCCTTGTACAATATGCGTAATGTTGGGTATTGTGTGCTATTTTTCAAATATACTTTTGAAACATGTATATATTACGTTGCCATCCATCAGGGCAACGAAACAGCAAAGAGAGGCAGCACTCAGAGGTAAGTGTACAAAGAATTGTATTGTAGCAGACACAAAAATCTGACTTTCGATTCTCTCTCTCTCTCTCTCTCTTTCTATAGTATACACTGTGTTTGTGATATATATATATATATATATATATATATATATATATATATATATACACACAGATAAACAGATACACACGCACGCATAAATATGCGCACGAACACAGATGCACAGATAAGCGCACACACAAATACACAGACACACACACAGACACACACACAAAAGGAATATGAAAAGTGACAGATCTAGTATAACAAGTGACTGACATACGCAGGGTTAATAAGAAACGAGACAGTCGGATACACACAGAGATGTGATCATATGGATAACCTGTATCGGTGACAGACTTCAGGAGAAATTATATGACCCAAATTATTGAGGAACCAACCAGGAGAGGGGCAATACTGGATTTGTTCATATCAAACAATGTAGAGGTAATAACAAATATTCAAGTCCTGGGACATTTGGGTAACAGTGATCATAACATGGTCTCATTTGAAATAAATTATCAAAAACAGATTACAGGCATACCCCGGTTTAAGGACACTCGCGAGTAAGTACATACAGTATCGCCCAATAGGCAAACTGCATCTCACGCATGTGCCTGTTGTCACGTCCTGAACAGCTCCCTACCTGTACCGAAGCTGTGCACAAGCGGGGAGACTATAGAGCCTGTTACAAATGCGTAATTTACATCAGTTATGCACGTATATGACGATTGCAGTACAGTACATGCATCGATAAGTGGGAAAAAGGTAGTGCTTCACTTTAAGTACATTTTCACTTTACATACATGCTTCGGTCCCATTGCGTACGCTAATGCGGGGTATGCCTGTACTTGGGTTTAACAAAGACCTTAAACTTTGGAAAGGCAGATTTTAATAAACTGAGGTCTAATCTAGTAGTAATACAATGGGATGATGTTTTTGCAGGGAAAAATGTAGAAGATAAATGGGCACTCTTTAAAACATTGTTAGAAAAGCACACTTATCAGTGTATACCCTTGGGTAATAAGTATAAAAGAAATAACTCAAAACCAATGTGGCTAAATAAACAGGTAGGGGAGGAAATGGACAAGAAGAGGAAGGCGTTTAGATTCTTTAAGTCAGAAGGGACGGAGACATCTTATCAGGATTATAAGGAATGTAACAAAAATTGCAAAAGGGCAATCAAATTAGCAAAAATGGATAATGAAAAAAGGATTGCAATAGAAAGTAAGGTCAACCCTAAAAAGTTCTTTCAGTACCTTAATAACAAAAAAATGAGAAAAGAAAATATAGGACCCTTTCAGTGTGAGATGGGTAGGCAGATTATTGGAGATAAGGAAAAAGCAGAGGAATTAAACAAATTCTTTGCCTCTGTGTTTACCAGGGAAGAATCAAATTCAATAGTAGTGCCGCAGGAGGAAGCCACAACCTCCACATTAATGAGCAATTGTTAACTGAGGAAGAAGTACATAAGCGACTTGAAAAAATGAAAGTAAATAAGGCACCTGGCCCCGATGGCATACAGCCAAGAGTTCTCAAGGAGTTAAGCTCAGTAATAGCCAAACCATTATATTTAATATTCAAGGACTCCATTTCCACAGGCTCAGTACCACAAGATTGGCGTAAAGCAGATGTGGTGCCTATATTTAAAAAGGGAGCTAGATCACAACCGGGAAATTACAGACCTGTAAGCCTGACTTCAATAGTAGGGAAACTACTTGAAGGTTTAATACGGGATAATATTCAGGAATACCTAATGGAAAACAAAATTATTAGTAATAGTCAGCATGGATTTATGAAGGATAGATCTTGCCAAACTAACCTTATTTCTTTCTTTGAGGAGGTAAGTAGGAATTTAGACCAGGGTAATGCAGTTGATGTGGTCTACTTAGATTTTGCAAAGGCTTTTGATACGGTTTCACACAAGAGGTTGGTGTACAAAATAAAGAAAATTGTACTCACTAATAATATATGCACCTGGATTGAAAACTGGTTAAAGGACAGACAACAGAGGGTTGTCATAAATGGAACTTTTTCAGGTTGGGCTAAAGTCGTGAGTGGAGTACCTCAGGGATCGGTTTCATCACTCACAGGTTTTTTACCTCCCACAACGGACATTGACTGAGCTCTATTCCAATTGCCTGATTTTGGGGCTTTCTTGTAAGTTCCCATTGCATCTGTGTGTTCCATGATGTTTGCTCACTAAATCCATTTGTTGTCCTTTCAATCCGTGCAGCAATTCTTTATTGTCCTCTCTCCATGTCCCCATTATAGTTATAGGGTTATCATAATTTCATCACACAGTGTTGCACTATCATCTGTGTGATGCTTTGTCCCTTTATGTTCACCCGGTGTACTGCGCTTCCTGACTTCTCGACAATGCAACTAGTAAAGGATCAACAAGGAAGATCCATTGAAGGTTGAGCTACAATTGAACACTGGTTGTATATTTTATTTTCTCCTTTTTTCTTTTTATTGTTGCCTCACCCTTATTGTTGGTTCACCATTGTACTGCTGCGGCACAGTTTATTCGAGCATTTGCCCGTTCTGTGCCGCAGCAGTAGCCTGGCGCGCGCCCGAGTGTGACGGGCGCGCGCCGAAGCAGCGGAAGAGCGCCCTCCGATCGGGGCGCTCTCCCTACCGCTGCCGGGTCCGCCGGGTCCCCCGGAACCCCCTGCCGCTGTCCCGCGATCGCGGGACACCAGGGCTCCCTCGGGGAGCCCCTGGACACGCGTGCAGGGGGCGCACGCTCCCGATGACGCGTGACCGCGCGTCTATGACTTCAATAAACTTCAATAAAGTGTGTCGGTAGTGTATGTCCTTTTTCCCTACCTGGAACACCCTCAGGAGTGCCTGGTGATTTCCGTGTTCTTTTATCAAACGGGCAATGGATGGAAGGGAAGTAAACATAATTATGCCCCTTTACAAAGCACTAGTAAGACCACACCTTGAATATGGAGTACAATTTTGGGCACCAAATCCTAAGAAAAGACATAATGGAACTAGAGAGAGTGCAGAGAAGAGCCACCAAATTAATAAAGGGGGTGGACAATCTAACTTATGAGGAGAGGCTAGCTACACAGCAGGGGGTTCCTGCAAACTGAATGGGACTGCAGGGACCCCTGCTGTGTCAATCCGATGGGCCATTAAGAATTTTACAGAAATGTTGAGTCAATTACTGTGAGACTGCCCCAGAATCTCCAAGGAATTTCTCCGGTAAGCGTTCTAATACTGGTGGCTGCATCAGTAAATTATTTTTAGTTACATTAGAAAAGAGGCGTCTAAGAGGGGATATGATAACTATATACAGTACAAATATATTCGGGGACAATACATGGAGCTTTCAAAAGACCTATTCATCCCACGGGCAGTACTAAGGACTCGGGGCCATCCCTTAAGGTTGGAGGAAAGGAAATTTCACCAGCAACAAAGGAAAGGGTTCTTTACAGTAAGGGCAGTTAAAATGTGGAATTCATTACCCATGGAGACTGTGATGGCAGATACAATAGATTTGTTCAAAAAAAGGTTGGATATCTTTTTAGATGGGAAAGGTATACAGGGATATACCAAATAAGTATACAGTACATGGGAAGGATGTTGATCCAGGGATTAATCCAATAGCCAATTCTTGGAGTCCGGAAGGAATTAATTTTTCCCCTTAATGGGGTTTTTTGTTTGCCTTCCTCTGGATCAATAAGTAAGTATAGATATAGGATAAAGTATCTGTTGTCTAAATTTAGCATAGGTTGAACTTTATGGACCTACATCTTTTTTCAACCTCATCTACGATGTAACTATGTAAGTTACAATAAAAGCCAGACAAACACTCCGGGTATCAACGTTTTATTTAAACACCTGAAATCTTGACCCTCCGCCTGCAGTTTGGGAAAGGCAGAGGTTTTGGGATCTGTGTGTGTGGGGTTTACTGTGTCTGGGGAGACCCCTAAATGTTCTGTGTGACCCCTAAATGTTCTCTCTGTGTTTGGGAAGACCCCTAAATGTTCTCTCTGTGTTTGGGAAGACCCCTAAATGTTCTGTGTGACCCCTAAATGTTCTCTCTGTGTTTGTGAAGACCCCTAAATGTTCCCCAGTGTCGCTCGCTTCAAAATAACCCAGAAAAGTAGCCTTGAGCCCTCGGTGACAGGGCGCTATGCCCAGAGGGACTAGGCTCCCCTTACCTGTGAGTGTGGACTGCGTCCCCCCTGGCCTCTCCCCCCCTCTGGCAGCAGGGCTGACGTGGCAGGGGGAAGGGTCAGGGAGGTTAGAAATAGACAGAGGCAGGGGCACGGGGTCAGTCTGCACCCGGGCATGAGATTCCCGCCCACTCTGCCCTTTAATGTGAATACTGTTAAATATGTTGTTTGTACGTGTTTAAAATAAAAAAAGGAATAAATAAATAACTAGAATTTATACTGACTTTGTGTTAGTAACTCCCTTAACTTCTCCAACAGCTGTTGAGTTCCCCTTTGGCGCTTAACGTGTTAGAAACACGTGTCACTATTTCTCTGCATTAATTTGCAGGTCATTGGAAGAGTTGCACAGTGACAGCAATTTGTACACTCACCATCTTCGCCCGAGGCGGCTCCTCCTTTTCAGCCATTGTTTGCTCCTCCTGGCTGAATTGCGGCTGCGGTCTTATCCCCTCTCTGCCTCCGATCTGTATGAAGGACAATGCTTTTAGAGATATTCTGGGCCCTTCCAACTCCCCAATCGGACCCTTCCTCTCCCTGACCTTGCAGCGCACAGTTTTACCTGCTATGATGCCTCTCAGCATACCATGGTAACTCATTCTGAACATACATGTGTCCTTTCTACATGTTACTAAGCTTGTATGACCAGGGCCGCAGACAGGTTTCCTGGGGCCCAGGACTAGAGCTTCCACCGGGGCCCCCCACCCACGTGTTGGCGACATTGCGAGCACCCTCTACCCCCATTTTCTCTTACACTGACCCCTTCTCACACACCACCTCGCTCTCTCATCCCCCTCTTACACTCCCACCTCTGTCTGTCAGTCTCCCCTTCTCTCTTACACCCCTCTGTCTCAAACTCCCCCCTCTGATCCCACACTACAGTACATAACCCCCATCCCCAGTACACTCACACAATAAGTCCCCTCCCCAAATACACACACATACACAGTAAGCGCCCCTTCCCAAATACACAAACACAATACGCACCCCCCCCCCCCCAAATTAACAATGGCACAAATGAATTAGCTTATAATTAAAAATTCGTAGAGCGTTGGATCCCTTTTTTACTGACCCCTCCTCAAATACACACACATACTGTACAGAGTAAGCACCTTCCCAAATGCACACAAACACACACACACACACAATAAGCCCCCCTTCCCAAATACACACACATACACAATAAGTGCCCCTTCCCAAATACACACATACACAATAAGCCCGCCTTCCCAAATACACACACACAATAAATACCCTTCCCAAATACACACACACACACACACACACACACACACACACAATAAAGACCCCTCCTGAAATACACACACACTAAGCCCGCTCCTCAAAGGTTGTCCTTTAATCAGATCTTACCCGAGGTGTCTCTCTCCCTGGGGAAAGTGCGCCTTTACGCTGGGAGGCTCCTTCCGCTCTGAAATGTCCAAGTATCCGCTCTACAAGTAGCTCACGTTGGGAGAAAACTCCTTGCAGACGCAGTCAGCAGCTGTGCAGGTTATTGCAGTCAGCAGCAAGTGATAACAGCACAAGCCCAGTGACACAGGGCTCAGGTACAGGGCGGTTGGGCTGTAACCACGGAAATCAGGTAGCACATAAACATGGCATTTTTTGAGCTGTAGAATGATGATGTGCGTCACATTCTGGGCTCAGCCCCTGAGCTCTCTCAGCTGCTACCAGCGTGTGATAATAGGAGAGATCCCTATACTGGGATGTGAGAAGAAACATGGTGGCCATTTACTGTAATACTGTGTCCCATAACCTGCTGTATATGAAGTGTCATTTACACTCATTAGTAAAGACGCTAAACATTGAAAAATAGCTTCTGGCAGCTTGGCTCATTTTCTCTACAAATGTTCAATGAGAAAGTTGAATTAAACATCTTGTGATTTTTCAAACGGGCTAAAGTGTTAAAATAAACCCTCTGGGGGGTAAGAGCTTTACCCAAGGCCGTGATCATACCAAAAGCTGCGGGCCGCGCGCTCCCTCAGGGCGATGCACCCGCCCCAAATCTGCACTGCAGGCAGGCGGCATCGAGAGGTGACAGGGAGGCGCAGCCATGACATCACACGAGCGCTTCGCCCTCATTGGCTGAACCGCTCAGTGACGCGTCGCCCGGCAAGATCAAATTCTGAGGTCTGTTCTAAATTGGAGGGCGTGATGGTGCGGGCGGTTACTGCGCGCTCATTGTAATGCTGTAGTGTGTAAGGCCTCGTTCAGGGTGCAGGCTTCGGAGGGAGGGCGTGCTGCCGTGCGAGCTGCCGTGGGACACAAAGTATTCAAATTGAATACTGGTTGTCAGGGTAGCAGCTGCCCTGTCTCCGAAGCCCGGCGTTGACGCTGAATACAGTTTCAATAAACGAAAAAATCGTTTTTTGAAGCTGCAGCAGCGTCACTGGGACCTCGGCAGCCAATGAAATCATTCTTGAGAATGATTTCATGCCTGCAACTGGGATCCCTAAGCTGCCGTCTGTAGCCCCCTCGCCGCCTCCTCAACTCCTGAAAAAGTCTGCTGGGGATGAACACACATCGCCCAGCAGACTGCCGCCCTCCCGAACGCCCTCCCTCCAACTCCTGCCTCTGGCACCCTGAACGAGGCCTTATGGCGGCGCGCGGTCCGACGCTTTAGGCCTTCAGCAGAGTTCGGCAACCTGTGGCCCCCGAGCCGCACGCGGCTCTTTCCGCCCCTACTCGCGTCTCTCTGCAGGTTGCCGACCCACAGCTGCTGCCTCTCCCCCTCACTATCCTGCGGCAAACCTAATATGATCCACAGAGGGGGCCTGCTGGGAGGTGTCCGTGCCGGTGCCTGACTGGTAGAAGGGAGGTTCCCCTGACAGGCACCTCTGTGGGCACCTTTCAGCAGGAAGCTCGGCAGGCCCCCTCCACAGGCCTCTAACAGGCCCCCTCCCTCCTCCAGGGCAGCAGCTCACTCAGATCCTCTCTCCCCTATCCCTGTCCCCCCTCTCTCTCATCCACTATCCCTGTCCCCCCTCTCTCTCATCCCCTATCCCTGTCCCCTCTCTCTCTCATCCACTATCCCTGTCCCCTCTCTCTCTCATCCACTATCCCTGTCCCCTCTCTCTCATCCACTATTCCTGTCCCCTCTCTCTCTCATCCACTATCCCTGTCCCCCCTCTCTCTCTTCCACTATCCCTGTCCCCCCTTTCTCATCCACTATCCCTGTCCCCCCTCTCTCTCATCCACTATCCCTGTCCCCTCTCTCTCTCATCCACTATTCCTGTCCCCTCTCTCTCATCCACTATCCCTGTCCCCTCTCTCTCATCCACTATTCCTGTCCCCTCTCTCTCTCATCCACTATCCCTGTCCCCCCTCTCTCTCATCCACTATCCCTGTCCCCCCTTTCTCATCCACTATCCCTGTCCCCCCTCTCTCTCATCCACTATCCCTGTCCCCTCTCTCTCTCATCCACTATCCCTGTCCCCTCTCTCTCTCATCCACTATCCCTGTCCCCTCTCTCTCTCATCCACTATCCCTGTCCCCTCTCTCTCTCATCCACTATCCCTGTCCCCTCTCTCTCTCATCCACTATCTCTGTCCCCTTTCTCTCTCTCACGCATCCCCTATCCCTGTCCCCCCTTTCTCATTCAATATCCCTACCCCCCCTCTATCTCTCATCCACTATTTCTGTTCCCCCTCTCTCTCTCATCCACTATCCCTGTCCCCCCTTTCTCATCCAATATCCATGTCCCCTCTTTATCTCTCATCCACTATTTCTGTTCCCCCTCTCTCTCTCATCCACTATCCCTGTTCCCCGTCTCATCCAATATCCCTGTCCCCCCTCTCTCATCCACTATCCCTGTTCCCCCTCTCTTTCTCATCCACTATCCCTGTTCCCCCTCTCTCCCTCTCATCCAATATCCCTGTCCTCCCTCTCTCCCACTATCCCTGCCTCTCTCTCTCATCCAATATCCCTGTCCCCTCTCTCCCAATATCCCTGTCCCCTCTCTCATCCACTATCCCTGTCCCCCCTCTCTCCCACTGCCCCCTCTCTCTCTCATCCAATATCCCTTCTCTCTCTCATCCACTATCCTTGCCTCCCCCCTCTCGCTCTCCCCTCTCTCCCCTGCTCCCCCTTCTCCTCTCCTTCCTCCCCTCCCTCTCCTCTCCCTCTGTCTCTCCCAATATCTCGTTTTCCCACCCCTAAGGAACACACACAGTGCGCTGTGCAGTGTGGGGTTTAATGGGGGGAGGAGGGAGGGGGGGTGAGATGTGGGGATTACAAAGGTAAATTGGGGGGGATTAATCGGGGAGGGGGGTGTTAGGCTGCTCCTTAAATTTGTCCTGGGCCCCATGATTTCTATTGGCGGATATATATTCCAATAAAGAATTTCACTTGTGAGCACATTCACATGTCTTAGACAGGTCTGCAACCCTAATTCTTTATGGGACTCTTATCTCCGTTGGAACCTCACAGGTTTATATATTCTACTCTAATTACGGGTTGCCAAGCAACCAACTGGCTATAAATATCAGGAGCCTTGTCCATTCAGTATCAGCCCTTTGAGAAAGTCGCCCACTGGTGACGAAACGCGCCAGGGATTCCAATTGCGCAATTACGTCATTGCGACACTGCGCACGCGCACGAGGCAGCATTGAAGCGCGAGATCTACATTGCGGCCATTCAAGTGGGAGAGGCGAACTACGGGACCATATGGACTGAATCTTTGTCGGCGAATTATACCACTGGCCTCCTGTGAACATCATCATCTCCACGCAGCCCTGAGGGAGCTAAGACTTGTGGACGTTTGCAGTGCAGAGACCGGATGGTGGTGATTTATTCACACATTGTTTTATTTGAATTTTACTCTTGTGAATGTAATTCTCCCCCCCCTTCCCTTTTAACATTAAATCAACAATATTACGCTATGGGGCGTGCGCTCTCTCTTCTTTCTCTTTTATATATATATATATATATATACAGTGTTCGACAAATCACCCAAAAATCTACTCGCCCAACCAAAAAATCTACTCGCTACCTAGTCCCGCCCCCAACCCCGCCCCTAGTCCCGCCCCCAACCCCGCTTTAAAATAAAACATATGAATAAAATCCATTTAAATGACAAATATATTTATTGTATTACATTATACTACAATTAGCCCTTGTTACGTGTGTGTGTGTGTCTGTGTAAATGTCGATCTAGAAATAAAAGCCAGGTGTGAATGACTAGTTTCCTGAACCCCTTAATCAGTGTCTGGATGCCCCCGCTTCACAATATCTAAAGCAGAAATCCCGTCTGGGATCTTACCGGATCCGTAGTCCCTCAATGTCCAGGTACCCTCATTCCCGCAATGTTATACATTGGAGGGGAGGTTCGTGTAGAACGGCCTCCTATGGCGCTGAGGATGAAGAATGGAATAAAGTCTTGTACAGTGGTTTCTTATGTGGAATACCTCAGAGAAGGGAACAAGAAATAGACAGAAAACACCACAATAGTGTATTACCCTTGAGACAACAATGGCCGTGGTGGACACGATACAAAGAGCATTTATTGGTTAAAACAATTGTAACCTCAATTGATATAAAACATGTAATGAATTAATAAACAGTAGACTATTCTCCTGTTGAACAAGAAGATTGTTCTCCTGCTGAATAAGAAAAGGCTCCCAAGCGCTTGTGCTTAAGGAAGCTACGTTGCTCCGCCGTGTGGTAAAACTGAAATCCTACTCACCGTCCATGAGAAGGTTTTTGGCCATCCAGGGACACCGTAGCTGTGCACATCAGACGGTGACGTCAGCAGGAGGAGACGTTTGGAAAATACTCTGTTGGCAGCAAAACCACGAGGACTGCAGGAGATCTCCCTGCACTAACGGACGTTCTGCACCCCACGGCGAGCGGCTATCCCTGGCAAAGACCCCGAACCACTGCACATGTCCTACTCATGGACGGTGAGTAGGATTTCAGTTTTACCACACGGCGGAGCAACGTAGCTTCCTTAAGCACAAGCGCTTGGGAGCCTTTTCTTATTCAGCAGGAGAACAATCTTCTTGTTCAACAGGAGAATAGTCTACTGTTTATTAATTCATTACATGTTTTATATCAATTGAGGTTACAATTGTTTTAACCAATAAATGCTCTTTGTATCTTGAAGGTAGAAAAAACAGGATATTCAGCGCTCGTGCTGTATGATGGTGTGGATGATCCCTTTGCAGCATGTACATAAAGCGTCTCCCCAGAAACTCTCAAATCTAGGTGAACCCCCCTTAAAAAGGGGGGAGGGCACCCTGAAATACAAGATAATAAAAAATGCACAAATGCGCACCAGGGATTAGTGGAAGGTAATTTATTAAAAATACACACAAACTCTGAGGGGATCCAACCCCACCTCAGAACAGCTGTGCAGCTGGACGGCTAAGTACTACCCAGGAGAACATCTGATGGTGACTAAACCCTAAGCTGCACAGTATACAAATACAGTAAAATTTATATAAAAACACATGAAAGAAAAAAACAAACATGAAAACAACCTATCAACAGATTTGTATAGAAACCGCCATAAGGTTGGGCACTAGCAAGGGGAAACGGACACTCACACTGAGACAGTCAGCAGACTCGCGGTGGCTGCACAGGATCCGGATCTCAGCACCGCGGAGATGGAAAAAAACGCTGCTGTCTCCTGCAGGCTCCGTCTCAGCTTACCAGCATACACGCGCAGGATGAGATGTCGTGACCTCTACAGTACGCGTTTCGTACCAAGTACTTCGTCAGGATTATTGTATACTGTGCAGCTTAGGGTTTAGTCACCATCAGGTGTTCTCCTGGGTAGTACTTAGCCGTCCAGCTGCACAGCTGTTCTGAGGTGGGGTTGGATCCCCTCAGAGTTTGTGTGTATTTTTAATAAATTACCTTCCACTAATCCCTGGTGCGCATTTGTGCATTTTTTATTAGCTCTTTGTATCTTGTCCACCACGGCCATTGTTGTCTCAAGGGTAATACACTATTGTGGTGTTTTCTGTCTATTTCTTGTTCCCTTCTCTGAGGTATTCCACATAAGAAGAAACCACTGTACAAGACTTTATTCCATTCTTCATCCTCAGCGCCATAGGAGGCCGTTCTACATGAATCTTTTCATCTGGTTGGAAGATACCGGATCAACCTCTCAGGCAGCTCAAGGACTACCTTCATCACAAACTGTATCACAGGTTTTGTTCCACTGTTTATATCACTGTATAATATTGTCTACACTAGCGCTAATCTGCACTAATTATTTTACCACATTGGAGGGGAGGTGTTACCTACCTGTCTTCTGGGTTAGGGGGGTTCCGATGTCTTCCGTATGAAGCTTGAGTCAGATCTGGAAGAAAGCAGAATAGGTTATTTCGGTGTAGTATAGGGTAATTAAGATATATAGGGTAAATAAGAGATCCAGAAACAGAGTGAGAGACAGACACAGGGAGAGGGTGAGAGAGAGAGAGAGAGGGGGTGAGAGAGAGAGAAAGAGAGAGAGGGGGGTGAGAGAGAGAGAGAGGGGTGAGAGAGAGAGAGGGGGTGAGAGAGAGTGAGAGAGGGTGAGAGAGAGAGAGAGGGTGAGAGAGAGGGTGAGAGAGAGAGACGGGGCGAGAGACGGGGTGTGACGGGGTGATTGGGTGGGGTGACGAGGTGATTGGGTGGGGTGACGGGGTGATTGGGTGGGGTGACGGGGTGATTGGGTGGGGTGATTGGGTGGGGTGACGAGGTGATTGGATGGGGTGATTGGGTGGGGTGATGAGGTGATTGGGTGGGGTGACGGGAGGATTGGGTGGGGTGACGGGGTGACTGGGTGGGGTGATTGGGTGGGGTGACGGGGTGATTGGGTGGGGTGACGGGTGATTGGGTGATTGGGGGTGGGGTGATTGGGGGTTGGGGGTGATGTGACACTTCTGGTATCCTACACACACTCTCCCACGCACACAC